>NC_038245.2:11119479-11400295 GCF_000004515.6 Glycine max
AAAAAAAGGGGTTAAAGTTTGTTTCGAGACGGCAGTGCAGCCATGGGCGATTATTCCACCAGGGCCTATGTGAAACAGTTTGGGGAGACTTGTACTTTTATGTTAGACTCATTCGGTCAGGTTATTATTATTTTGATTAATTTGATGAAATTTTGGTTGAATGCATTTCAAGTTGTTCTCTGAGTGCATACTTGATTATCGTGAAATTTGTTTCACCGATGTCATGTCGTGTACTTGGAGACCAATGCGAAATGCTGCCGAAATTTACTCAAATTGTTCAAAATAATGCTAACCATGACGTTTGAGGCTAACATAAAAGACAGTCTTCCTAAATGGGATAGGGCCACACCTATAAATAAAAAAAGTGAGATTTGCATGCATGGATTTGCTTAGATGGATCGAAGTTGGATCAATCAAATTCGCATGAGCCCAGAATATGAGGATGGCGTCGAACAGTTCTTGCAATTTGCTTCAGAAAGAGGTCGACCGAATGAAGAAGGAAAATATTATTGTCCTTGCATCAACTGTTTGAATGGAAGACGACAACTACTTGACGACATACGGGACCATCTATTGTGTGATGGGATGAAGAAGAATTACACGACGTGGATATGGCATGGTGAAGTGACTGACATGCATACTGGGTCCCAATCTGAACCGTTTGATGTAAAAATGGGAGATCGCTTGGAAGACATGATTCGTGACCTTGGACAGGAGTCTTTCCAGCAAGCACACGCCCCTGTGTATGAAGGATTGCAGAGTGATTCAAAGAAGCCTTTGTATACAGGGTGCAAGAATTCCTTAACCCTGTTGTCTGTGGTGTTAAGTCTGGTTAATGTGAAGGCCAGGTATGGGTGGAGTGACAAAAGTTTCACCTCACTGCTTGAGGTAGTGCACAATCTGCTTCCAGAGGACAACATGCTGCCTAAAAGTTACTATAAGGCGAAGAAGATATTGTGTCCCATGGGTATGGAGTATCAGAAGATTCATGCTTGCCCCAATGATTGCATACTCTACAGGCATGAATTCCAAGAAATGTCCAAATGCCCTGTCTGTGGGACTTCACGGTACAAAGTGAAGGATGAAGAGGAAAGCAATTCTGATGAAAACTCCAACAAAGGCCCCCCAGCGAAGGTTTTGTGGTATCTTCCAATCATTCCAAGGTTTAAGCGTCTGTTTGCTAACGAGGATGACGCAAAAGACCTTACATGGCATGCAAATGGAAGGATTTCTGATGGAATGGTCCGTCATCCGGCTGATTGCTCGCAGTGGAAGAAGATTGATGGTTTGTATCCGAATTTTGGGAATGAGCCAAGAAATCTTAGACTTGGACTAGCCAGTGATGGAATTAATCCATATGGCACCTTAAGCACTCAACACAGTTCATGGCCAGTTCTGCTAGTAATTTACAATTTGCCTCCTTGGTTGTGCATGAAGCGAAAATACATGATGTTGTCTATGATGATATCGGGCCCAAGACAGCCAGGAAATGACATTGACGTTTATCTAAGTCCGTTGGTTGAAGATCTGAGAAAGTTGTGGGACGAGCGGGTTGTAGTATTTGATGCGTTTCGCAAAGAGACGTTTGAAATGCGTGCAATACTTTTTTGTACCATTAATGAATTTCCAGCATATGGGAATCTCAGCGGTTACAGTGTTAAGGGTCATCATGCATGCCCCATCTGTGAAGAAAATACAAGTTACACACAACTGAAACATGGGAGAAAAACAGTCTACAATATGCATCGCCGCTTTCTAACACCCAATCATCCTTACAGACGACTTAGAAAAGCTTTTAATGGAAGTCAAGAGCATGATATTGCGCCGATACCATTCACTGGTGAGCAGGTATATCAGCGGGTTCAACACCTGAACACTGTATTTGGGAAGACCCAAAAGAAGGATAAAAGTCAGAGTTGCATATGGAAGAAGAGGTCCATTTTCTTTGATCTTCCGTACTGGTGTGATCTTGACGTTAGACATTGTATTGATGTTATGCATGTGGAGAAAAATGTTTGTGACAGTGTGATTGGGACGCTCCTTAACATTCAAGGCAAGACGAAGGATGGCTTGAATACCCGTCAAGATCTAGCTGATATGGGTATACGATCACAGTTGCATCGAAGGTCTGATGGGAAGAAAATTTACTTGCCCCCAGCCTGCCATACTTTGTCCAAGAAGGAGAAGATAAGTTTTTGTCAGTGTCTTCGTCGGGTGAAGGTTCCACAAGGATACTCTTCAAATATTAAGAGCCTTGTGCAGTTGAAGGAGCTTAAGCTTGTAGGGTTAAAGTCTCACGATTGTCACGTGCTGATGCAACAATTGTTAGTCGTGGCTATACGAGACATCTTGCCAAACAAAGTCAGGTTCACGATAACTCGCCTGTGCTTTTTCTTCCATGCTATATGTAGCAAAGTGATTGATCCAGTAATGTTTGATGAGTTGGAAAATGAGGCCGCAATTATACTCTGCCAGTTGGAGATGTATTTTCCCCCTGCTTTCTTTGACATCATGATTCACTTGATTGTGCATCTGGTCAGAGAAATCAAATGTTGTGATCCTGTTTATCTACGGTGGATGTACCCGGTTTAGCGATACATGAAGATCTTAAAAGGGTATACAAAGAATCTATATCATCCGGAAGCATCTATTGTTGAGAGGTACATTACAGAAGAAGCCATTGAATTTTGTTCAGAATACTTAGAGAAGGCTAAAGCTGTTAGGCTTCCTGAGTGTCGGCATGATGACAGAGTGGGTGGTAAAGGTTCAAGAGGACTGCAGGTGATCACTCCAAGTGTAGAAGATTTGTTACAAGCTCACTTGTATGTCTTGAACAACAGTAATGAAGTTTTGCCATACATAGTTAAGCATGAAGCTTTAGTCAAACAAAATAATCCGAAAATGTCAAAGAATTGGGTGTTGAAAAAGCATAACAAAACTTTCTGTGATTGGTTTAAAGATACAATCTTTGCAGATGAGAATGCTTCAGAAACATTAAGAAAACTAGCAGATGGGCCCAAAAGAAATGTTATAACCTGGCAAGGATACGACATAAACAGGTATTCATTTTACACAAAAGCACAAGATGACAAAAGTACAATGCAGAACAGCGGGGTCACCCTAAGGGCTGAATCTCAACACTTTGCAAGTGTCAATGACGCGAATCCCTGTGTAGCTTCCATCCCTTACTTTGGGTTCATTGATGAAATTTGGGAGCTTAATTATGTGAAATTTACAGTATGTGTTTTCAAATGTAAATGGGTTGACAGCAACACCGGTGTGCGCACCGATGATATAGGATTTACGTTGGTAGACCTAAAGAAACTTGGTTACCATAATGACCATTTCATCATGGCAGAACAAGCTAGACAACTATTTTATGTGCAAGACAATTGTGATGAAAGGTGGTGCATGGTTCTACAGGGCAAAACAATTGGTGTTAATGTAGAAGATGATGATTCATACATGGACACCTATGTTAGTCCTTTGACCGCTCAAATCACTGGTAACGTTGTCGGAGAAGAAGAAGCTGACGACATTCATGCAAATCGAAATGATCATGATGAAGGAGAATTGATTAACATCGGCTAATGTAATTTTCTGCAGAGACAGAGGTCACCAAACCTAGTAAGTGACAACTACATTTTTCTCTTATTGAGGCATCGGTTTTTTGTTTCAATTTGCCTCCTTAGGACTTCATCCAGCTGATGTTTGTTGCCAGTTTCATCATCCACCACTCTTTTCTTCTCTGGCTTCTCACGTTCATTGTTGTTAAACCCATATTTATGCTCTCTTCCCTTCATGTCTTGTTTTATCACAACTTTAGCTGAATCTCCCATCTTCAGCATAGTTGAATCTCTTGTCTTATTGTCCAATGCCAAATTTTGATGGGCTGTATCTCTTTTGTTCGTATGTTTCTACTGCTTCAGCTTCACAATGCATAGAACAATCAGAATTTCCGAGTGATCACCAAAGGCTTCTGCATCAGTATTGACACTCTCCACCCTTTTTGGTTTATGCTTCTGTGTTTTTCTTCCGTGCCTCCTCGTTATAAATCTCAGCTTTATTCGAGGTTGCACTAGAACGATCACCACCAATCTGTGCTTCTTCCTCGTCTATCAGGTCAATATCTTTCCTTTCAACTTTTGTTTTGTAAATTACAGTGTAGTTTTCAAAAGCAAAGGTGAAAGGAAAGATATTGAGCTGGTAGAGGAGGAACAGGCACGGATTGGTGCTGATCCTTCTAGTGGGACCTCCAATAAATCTGAGAATTATAAGGAGGAAGCATGGAAGAAAACACAGAAGCATAAACCAAAGAGGGTGGAGAGTGTCAACGCTGATGCAAAAGCCTTTGGTGATGACTCGAAAATTCTGATTGCTCTATGCATTGTGAAGCTGAAGCATTAAAACATATGAACAAAAGAGATACAGGCCATCAAAATTTGGCATTGGACAATAAGACAGGAGATTCAACTATGCTGAAGATGGGAGATTCAGCTAAAGTTGTGATCAAACAAGACATGAAGGGAAGAAGGCATAAATATGGGTTTAACAACAATGAACGTGAGAAGGCACAGAAGAAAAGGGTGGTGGATGATGAAACTGCCGACAAACATCAGCTGGATGAAGTCCTATGAAGATCCTCCTCATTCTCAAAGAGGGGGAACGAGCAACAATTTGAAGGTTGTACATTCAGGAACTAAAGAATTCAAAATAGTTAGTCATAAGAGGGATTTGTTTTTGGGATTTTCTGAGCACCAAGAGCGGCTACGCAAGAAGTTTGCACTTGAGGAGGGAAGGATATTTGCAGCTAATGAACAAGTTTCTTAACTATTTGTCCTTAAGATTTTACTGTTTCTTTTTGCTAATATGTAAATATAAATGGTATAAGGGTATGGCGTAAAAACATGGTCTATATTTACTTCTAAGATTGTTAGGGGTAAAAATGACCATGTCCCTATGGCATAACCTTATATTATTTATATTTACATATAAGAAAAAAAAACAGTAAAATCTGAAGGACAAATAGTTAAGAAAGTTGTTCATTAGCTGCAAATATCCTTCCCTCCTCAAGTGCAAGCTTCTTGCATATCCGCTCTTGGTGCTCAGAAAATCCCAAAAAAAAATCTCTCTTATTACTAGCTATTTTGAATTCTTTAGTTCCTGAATGTACAACCTTCAAATTGTTGCTCATTCCCCTCTTTCTTTTCTGCAAAAAAGAAAATCAAATGCTGTCAAAACATGGATGAAGTCCTAAGAAAATCAATATCAAAGAAAACATGGATGAAATCACAATTAAAAAGCACAACTACCTATCTTTCAGAGTCCTTTGGTTAATTTGTCTTGTCTCCTTATGTGGTGGGGTTTTGTTTAATAATCTTATACTTTTGCCTTCCAAAAAAAACTTATCACTAATCCTCTTTTCATTAATCCAATTTTTTATGTTATTGTATAAAAGATCATGGGTTCTCCACCTGCCTCCACTACTCCTCCTCCTCCTCCTCCTTCTCCTCCTTCTCCTCCTCCTACTTCGGACGCATCGGCTTCGACGTCTGCCGTGAAGCGGACACGCAAAGCCTCACGCCTACGATCGTTGTCCACTAGACCACCTGGTGTTGAGAGACCAGTGGTGCATGTTGATCCTGCTACAGGGAAGGCCGACGGTCCCCACAAGAAGAAATTAAGAACATATTTGGGGATTGTGGCACGTGATAAGGTGGACATCACCTACGAGAACTGGAAGGAGGTCCCTACTGCTCAGAAGGACCTGATTTGGGAGGATATTCAGGTATTTCTCTTTTCTTATTTGATTGTGTGTAATTAATAGCCAAAAAATTTCATTATTGTAACAAATAAACTTTGTTTCATGTTGTCAGGCGGAATTTGATTTCCCAGAGGCTTCTGACAGTAGGACGAAAAGGAAGTTACTACAGACCGTGTGGGAGAGATGGAGGCAGTTTAAATCAGACCTCACGAGGAAATGGGCCCTTGCAGCCGATCAGGACGGTGTCGAGGACACTGTCTGTGACAAATACGGCATCAGCAAGGAAAAGTGGGCCTAGTTTTGCCAGACTCGCAGAGACCCTTCTTGGGAGGTATGTTCCTTTGCCATTTAAGTTGTTTTTCATATTAAACATGATGTTGTTATACTTCATTCTACCCATTTCAAACATTATTGTTTAATTTTTTTAGGATGTGCGCATGAAGGCACAGGCCATCCAGAAGCAGAATACTGCCCCCACGTTTTGTCTCATGGGGGTTATGATTATTTGGAGCAGAAGCTCCTGGCTGAGAAGACCAAGAAGAAGATGCAGGAAGCTGCACAGTCAGGAAGCGTTGATGGCGTCATCGACCCTCCATCCCCGGTCAGACGCCACGTGAAGTGGAAGATGGCCCGCACGAAGAAGACAGGGGAGATGACGACTGAGGCCGCAAAGGAAATCGCTGAGAAGATTGTAAGTCATGTTCAACTAACCATTACAATTATGTTTGAATATTTTGAGAATGCCATGTACCACTGTGTGTTTTCTGTGCAGGATTCGTTTGAGGAGCAGGCCACACAGGGATCGTTCGTCCCCCATGGACGTCAGGATGTTCTGGCCGCTGCTATTGGACGTCCAGAGCACCCAGGACGTGTCCGTGCTGCTGGAGCCGGTGTCACCATCAAGCAATACTTTGGATCGGCTCCACGGACGTCCCGCAACGCTTCCTCCCTACCTCCTGACGAATTACACCAGCTGACCCAGCAGATCAGGAACCAACTAGAGGAGTCCATCACAGAGAAAGTGACGAGGTAGGTCATGGCATCCTTCAGCCACCTTCAGTCGTAGATGCAATCTCAGGGACATGCAGTGCCTCCTGAGCCTCTGGTTGGTCCTGGTCCCTTCGGTCCTCGAGTGAGCACAAAGGGGAGTTGTGTTGATCCCTCAGGAAACGATCCTGAGACCGGTGACTCTGACAGGTGCGGCTTGTACATAGAAGCAGATCCACTGTTGTTCATAACACTCCTTTGTTGCCTGGCCAAGTAAAGGTGAGTGTGGAGGAGGTTAGAGATGCAGATGCTCCAGTTCCTGTACCCACTGATGAGGTTTCCTTAGTGGGACAGACACTTCACACCTTCCTTGCTTGGCCGACACATCTGGTCAAGTCTTTATCACAGCAGGTACTTATTGTCCTTACTATATGTTTCTTCTTTTCAAATTAGGCTATTTAACTTTGTTTCATGAACAGGTAGCTGTGTCTCCGCCAAAACTACCTCCGAAGCCCGATCCGGAGGTCGATGATCCGCTTTATCTGATGACATTGACCATCCCAGAGCTTTTCTTGAGGTCTTATCAGGTTAGATGGAATGCCACCGTGTTCGGGGTCGTTAATCCAGATTTCCCCCTGTACATAAAGCACGAAGACCTCTCCGAAATCGCACATGGTGGTCAATGTCTCAGCATATCAGTGTTACAGTTGTGGATTCTGTAAGTCTTTATATAAAACGCTTTTATTTACCTAAGTTATGGCTTTCAATTCATAAATATTTAACTTAACATAAACAGGCATCTCACTGAAACATGTATGCGAGCGGGGAATTCTGATATCTATGGATTCCTCGAGCCTCAGTCCATTCAGAGGTCTGGGCAATCGCAGTTTGAATCTGAAAGTTACATAAAGAAGTGGATGCAGAGTTCACAACGCGATGTGTATCTTGGAGCCTACCTAAATGGGTAAGTCACAAAATAACAAAATTTAATTAATGTTTACTAATGTACTAACCCATTTTAGGTTCCACTGCAGCGGACACTGGCAGATGGTGGTCATCCTGCCCAAGGAACACTTAGTTGTCTGGTTTTGTTCATTGCATAACAGGCCAAACAACTACCTTAAGGGGATTATTAATAGGTTAGTGTTGTTTTCAATACATTTGCATTGTAATACCTCAACGTACAACACCAATTTTTAATTGTTACTCATATGGAACTGTGCTATCAAGGGTCTTGATGATGCTCCACAGCCTAAATCAAAGGCTCCTGCTAGGCGGATTGTCGTCAAGGTACGTCATTTACATAAAACTTCTACTTATATATATTTCTTTATGTGTCTGTACACTAGTTGTTTAATTAATATCCAAATTTCATTATGTATTTAGTGTAATAGACAAAAAGGAACTACTGAGTGCGGCTACTATGTCATGCACTGGATGTCCACCATTATTTTAGGAACTTTTACAAATAATTGCGAAGCGGTAAGTTTATTTCAAAGAAAATCGATTTATTTATAATTTGTATTACATTATTAACTTAATATGATTTATTTAATCATGCAGTATTTTAACGACCCTAGACCATTGGAGCCTGAGAGATTAAAAGCATTGCGGATCCAGTGAGCATAGTTTTATCTCCGAATTAGAGATCAGGCCTAGGATTTAGGGACATTTTTTAACATTTTTGACATTTTCTATGTAACATGAACATTCAATTCATTTGTTGATAGTTCTTTATAATATATAAATCAATTATTTGATGTTTATTATCATTAAAACTGCTTGAAACCAGAATAAAATGTTTATTTGTTGTGAATTGGGCCTTCTGAAATTGCATTTGACAGGTACAATTTTGGGTTTACTGTAAAAACAGAATGTATATATAAAAAAAAAATTTGAAAACAACATCGGTTATTAACAAAAACCGATGTTAATATCATAACCAACATCGGTTATAATAGAAAACCGATGTTAAGGTTTGTATATTAACATCGGTTTTTTGTGTATAACCGATGTCAGCGTTTGTAATTTAACATCGGTTATCTGTAGAAAACCGATGTTAACTAGTGTACATTAACATTGGTTAATTATCAATAACCGATGTGAATATTTGAATATTAACATCGGTTATTTATAATTAATCGATGTTATACACAAAGAACTACACCAAATAAGTGTATGCATCATCAACGTTGACATCGGTTTTCTAGCAAAACCGATGTTAAGGGCATATATTAACATCGGTTTTTCTAGAAAATCGATGTTAAACTAACATATTTACATCGGTTTTACTGGAAAACCGATGTCAACGTTCATCATGCCTACACTTTTTTTGCTGTTGTTCATTGTGTTTAACATCGGGTATTTGGAGAACCGATGTTGTCATATGTATGTTAACATCTTAACATTCATACATTCAACATCGTCACTTTCAACATCGGTTTTAGAACCGATGTAGAATGTCCTAAATAACCGATGTTGAAAGTGTATTTTCTAGTAGTGAATCATATTGGGTTTTAGTTCCTAATCTTCTCTTGCTAGTAATGTGACATATATTTTTTATTATGTCACCTTATCAATTCGTTTTGGAGCAAGCTGGTTATCGTCGTGACTTGCACTATTAGAAAATATACTTTCAACACCGGTTATTTAGAACATTCTACATCGGTTCTAAAATCGATGTTGAAAGTGTCGATGTTGAATGTATCAATGTTAACATCGGTTTTATAAAACCGATGTTAACATATATATGACAACATCGGTTTTCTAAATACCCGATGTTAAACACAATGAACAACAACAAAAAAAGTGTACGCATGATGAACGTTGACATCGGTTTTGCAGTAAAACCGATGTTAATATGTTATATTAACATCGGCTTTCTAGAAAAACCGATGTTAATGTAATATATTAACATCAGTTTCCTACGATAACCGATGTTAATATATTCCATTAACATCGGTTTTGCTAGAAAACTGATGTCAACGTTGATGATGCATATACTTATTTGGTGTAGTTCTTTGTGTATAATATCAGTTATGTTTAAATAACCGATGTTAATATTCAAATGTTCACATCGGTTATTTATAACTAACCGATGTTAATGTACAAGAGTTGACATCGGTTATCTACAGATGACTGATGTTAAAATACAAACGCTGACATCGGTTATACACAAATAACCGATGTTAATATACAAACGTTAACATCAGTTGTCTATTACAACTGATGTTAAGGTTCATGTCGACATCGGTTTTTGTAAATAACCGATGTTTTTTATCATATTAACATCGGTTTTTGTTAATAACCGATGTTGTTTTTAAGTATTTTTTTTATATATACTTTCTGTTTTTACAGTAAACCCAAAATTGTACCTGTCAAATGCAATTTCAAGCCCAATTCACAGCAAATAAACATTTTATTCTGCTTTCAAGCAGTTTTAATGATAATAAACATCAAATAATTGATTTATCATAAAGAACAATCATCAAATGAATTCAATGTTCATATTACATAGAAAATGTCAAAAATGTTAAACCAAAGTAAACTAAGGAAAAAACCATTGTCCCTAAATCCTAGGCCTGATCTCTAACTCGGAGATAAAACTGTGCAATAGATGCTTCTGGACGATATAGATTCTTTGTATACCCTTTTAAGATCTTCATGTATCGCTCAACCGGGTACATCCATCCTAGATAAACATGACCACATCATTTGATTTCTCTGACCAGATGCACAATCAAGTGAATCATGATGTCAAAGAAAGCAGGGGGAAAATACATCTTCAACTGGCACAATATAATTGCGGCCTCATTTTCCAACTCATCAAACTTGACTGGATCAATGACTTTGCTACATATAGCATGGAAGAAAAAGCACAGGCGAGTTATCGCTAACCTGACTTTGTTTGGCAAGATGTCTCGTATAGCCACGGCTAACAATTGTTGCATCAGCACGTGACAATCGTGAGACTTTAACCCTACAAGCTTAAGCTCCTTCAACTGCACAAGATTCTTAATATTTGAAGAGTATCCTTGTGGAACCTTCACCCGACAAAGACACTGACAAAAACTTATCTTCTCCTTCTTGGACAAAGTATGGCAGGTTGGGGGCAAGTAAATTTTCTTCCCATCAGACCTTGGATGCAACTGTGATCGTATACCCATATCAGCTAGATCTTGACGGGTATTTAAGTCATCCTTCGTCTTGCCTTGAATGTTAAGGAGCGTCCCAACCACACTGTCACAAACATTTTTCTCCAGATGCATAACATCAATACAATGTCTAACGTCAAGATCACACCAATACGAAAGATCAAAGAAAATGGACCTCTTTTTCCATATGCAACTCTGACTTTTATCCTTCTTTTGGGTCTTCCCAAATACAGTATTCAGGTGTTGAACCCACTGATATACCTGCTCACCAGTCAACGGTATCGGCGCAATATCATGCTCTTGACTTCCATTAAAAGCTTTTTTCAATCATCTGTAAGGATGATTGGGTGTTAGAAAGCGGCGATGCCTACTGTAGACTGTTTTTCTCCCATGTTTAAGTTGTATGTAACTTGTGTTTTCTTCACAGATTGGGCATGCATGATGACCCTTAACACTGTAACCACTGAGATTCCCATATGCTGAAAAGTCATTAATGGTACAAAAAAGCATTGCACGCATTTCGAACGTCTCCTTGCGAAACGCATCAAACACTACAACCCCCTCGTCCCACAACTTTCTCAGATCTTCAACCAACGGACTTAGATAAACGTCAATGTCATTTCCTGGCTGTCTTGGGCCCGATATCATCATAGACAACATCATGTATTTTCGCTTCATGCACAACCAAGGAGGCAAATTGTAAATTACTAGCAGAACTGGCCATGAACTGTGTTGAGTGCTTAAGGTGCCATATGGATTCATTCCATCACTGGCTAGTCCAAGTCGAAGATTTCTTGGGTCTTTCCCGAAATCCGGATACAAACCATCAATCTTCTTCCACTGCGAGCAATCAGCCAGATGACGGACCATTCCATCAGAAATCCTTCCATTTGCATGCCATGTAAGGTCTTTTGCGTCATCCTCATTAGAAAAAAGACGCTTAAACCTTGGAATGATTGGAAGATACCACAAAACCTTCGCTGGGGGGCCCTTGTTGGAGTTTTCATCAGAACTGCTTTCCTCTTCATCCTTCACTTTGTATCGTGAAGTCCCACTGATAGGGCATTTCGACATTTCTTAGAATCCATGCCTGTACAGTATGCAATCATTGGGGCAAGCATGAATCTTCTGATACTCCATACCCATCAGACACAATATCTTTTTCGCCTTATAGTAACTTTTAGGCAACGTGTTGTCCTCTGGAAGCAGATTGTGCACTTCCTCAAGCAGTGAGGTGAAACTTTTGTCACTCCACCCATACCTGGCCTTCACATTAACCAGACTTAACACAGCAGATAACAGGGTTAAGGAATTCTTGCACCCTGCATACAAAGGCTTCTTTGAATCACTCTGCAATCCTTTATACACAGGGGCGTGTGCTTGCTGGAAAGACTCTTGTCCAAGGTCACGAATCATGTCCTCCAACCAATCTCCCATTTCTACATCAAAAGGTTCAGATTGGGACCCACTCTGCATGTCTGTGACTTCACCATGCCATATCCACGTCGTGTAATTCTTCTTAATCCCATCACACAATAGATGGTCCCGTATGTCATCGAGTACTTGTCGTCTTCCATTCAAACAGTTGATGCAAGGACAATAATATTTTCCTTCTTCATTCGGTCGACCTCTTTCTGAAGCAAATTGCAAGAACTGTTCGACGCCATCCTCATATTCTGGGCTCATACGACTTTCATTCATCCAACTTCGATCCATCTAAGCAATTCCATGCATGAAAATCTCACTTTTTTATTTATAGGTATGGCCCTATCCCATTTAGGAAAACTGTCTTTTATGTTAGCTTCAAACGTCAAGGTTACCATTATTTACAAAAATTTGACTAAATTTCGGCAGCATTTCGCATTGGTCTCCAAGTACACGACATGACATTGGTGAAATGAATTTCCCGATAATCAAGTATGCACTCAGAGAACAATTTGAAATGCATTGAACCGAAATTTAATCAAATTAATGAAGATAATAATAACCTTCACGAATGAATCTAACATAAAAATACCAGTCTCCCCAAACTGTCCAAATGGACAATTCAAGACTAAATACAATGACTAATGCAAACTGTCCGCAAGAGTCATTGCATTCAGTCTCAAACGGGAATCTAAGGTTCACTCAGCATGAACAACAGTTGTTTATATAGCAAATTACACTGATCACATACAAGAACATACAAAAGGTAAAATTCAATTACAGGCAAATATAGACATCAACAGTTGTTTATGTATCTAATTTAAAATGCTGGGTTTGAAGGGTGCTTATGCTTTATTATTGTAGTTGGGTATATGTCTATGTGTGGGTGTGTCTGTGGTTCCTTCAGGTTTGACACTGCACAAACTCTTGTGTCAAGGTTCCTTCAGGTTTCTTCTTTTTTCGAGGATGAGGGTGAAAGCCCCGTCGAGTCTGATGACACAAAAGTCCAAAGTTGGAGCTGTGTGTGTGTGTGTGTGTGTGTGTGTGTGTGTGTGTGTGTGTGTGTGTGTGTGTGTGAATATTGGGAACGACGAACAAGATTGCTAATCCAAAATTGATTTTCTTCACTTTTCAATGTTTTTAGGTGAACAAACAAATTATGTCACATAGAAAGTGGGAATATAATTCAGGGTCGAACACGTACAAGAGAAAGCGACTTGGTACTGCTACAAGGAAAGGATTATTACTTATTAGCACCATGACTAAGATGCCAAGCCAACCATTTATTTCACCAAAAGACACTAGAGAGCTCCATGTTTTGAATTGTGATGGGTTTGGTTGTAGGCTTGTAGCTAGCTAGCAAAGCAAAGCTAAGGTACCTTTTTCACTCTAACCACTAGTGAGAAAGGCACGACCGACCCACGACCCTTTATTTTGCTTTGAATTGTAAACATTTTGTGTCCTCACTTAGAAGCATTTATGACCCTAATTAGCGACGAAATAATAGTTATATTTTTTTAAAAGGAAATAATAGTTAGATTATTCTCTCTCTTAAAAGGTTTTCTTATCGTGATCATTGGCTTATATGGGGACCAGTAGAGAGGTGGTGCTAGGTGAAGATTGATAACTGATAGAGGGGAATCAATCAAAAAGGCCATGCCCTGGGCTAGCATTCTTTGGAATGACTGTGGTGTGAATTGGCATTATACTGACTTTGGATGCAAACAAGAGACGCTGCTGTTGCCCTTCAAAGCTCAAGTACCAAACGAATATATATGTTGTCATTTCAACGATACATCCCTAAATTTAGCTTCTTCCGCACGAAAAGAGTTAAAGAGAATGGTCACTTTCCAAATTAAGTTATTTAACTTTTATTCTTAAATTTCATCGTCTAAGATCAAATTCAAGTCTTTCCTCGTGTTAAATAGGTTTGAAAACAATATAAGTATGTGTCAAACATTGATTTTCTTTAATTTAAAAATTTAATGTCTATGTATTTAATCTCAAATTTAATGTCTATCTTAAATTTCTATGTCTGTGTGTGTGTGTGTGTGTCTGTGGTTGTGTGTATGTATGTGGGTGTGTGTGTGTGGGTGTGTGGCTGTGTGTGTGTGTGTGTGTGTGTTTGTGTGTCTGTGGGTGTGTGTGTGTGTGTGTGGTTATGTATGTGTATGTGTGTGTGCGTGTGTGTGTGTGTGGGTCTGTGGGTGTGTGTGTGTGTGTGTGTGTGTGTGTGTGTGTGTGTGTGTGTGTGTGTGTGTGTGTGTGTGTGTGTGTGTGTGTGTGTGTGTGTGTGTGTGTGTGTGTGTGGCTGTGTGTGTCTGTCAACAGCACAACCTGTATTTCAAAGATAGCAAAATTGAATGCAGTATAGAGGTGTTGAAACCAAATAGAAATTCAGCTACAACATTGAGCTTATGTTTGGTTCTTCTTGTATTTTATTGCAATTGCTTTGCTTTCAGTCTATGAGTATGTTTCTATGTTGTCTAGATAAGCTGAAAAACTTAAAAGCTGCTATAAAACAGTGGAGTAAGGTAGAGGGGAATATTGATGTCAAGAAGATCTTCAGCATTCAGTAGAAACTAAATGAGGGGGAGGATCTAGCCTCTCATCGAATTCTGTCTGATCAAGAGCTCAAGGACAGAAATTCCCTACAGCAGGAATTATGGAATGCTTCAAATGCATTTGAATCTCTATTGAGACAAAAATCTAGGGCCAGATGGTTGAAGGAAGGGGACTGCAGCACTGGTTATTTCCACAAAATAATAAATTTCAGGAGAGCATTCGATGCTATTCCAGACATTTTTATTGATGGGGTGTGGCTCCAGCAACCCAATACAGTGAAAAATGCAGCTGCTAATTTTTTCCATAACAGATTTACTGAACATAACTACTCTAGACCTTCCTTGGATGGGGTTTTTTTCAATTCTATCTCATGGGCAAAGGGAGCAGCTGACTGCCCCTTTCTCTGACCAAGAGATCAAGGAAGTTGTGTGGAGCTGTGGAGGTGATAAATGCCCTGGGCCAGATGGCCTTAACTTCAATTTTATCAAAGAATTTTGGGATGTGCTGAATCCAGAGTTTAGAAGATTTGTGGATGAGTTCTATGCTCATGGAAGCTTTCCTAGAGGCAGCAATGCTTCCTTTGTGGCCTTAATTCCTAAAATGAATAACCCTCAGTCTCTAAATGATTATAGACCTATATCTTTGATATGATGTACGTAGAAAGTGATAGCCAAGCTGCTGTCTAACAGATTGAGGTCTGTCATGGATGGGTTAATTGATGAATGGCAGTCAGGCTTCACTAAAGGAAGGCATATTCTTCATGGTATCTTGATCCTCAATGAGGTGGTTGAGGAAGCAAGGAGAAGTAAAAAGCCACTGATTATTTTCAAGGTGGATTTCGAAAAGGCTTATGATTCGATGTCTTGGTCTTTCTTGGATTACATGCTGTTTAGGTTGGGTTTCTGCTTAAAAAAATTCCTTGGGTGAAATGGGCTGATATTTGCTTGTCTAAGACTGATGGGGGGGTTTGGGGATAAAGGACATTTCTAAATTCAATGTAGCTTTGATGGGAAGATGGATATGGGCCTTTGCATTTGATTAGCAACAGCTTTGGGTCAAAATTATAACTTCAAAATATGGTGGTTGGTCAGAATTCCAAAATGGTAGAGATAAAAGGGGTTATTCCCATTGGTGGAAGGACATTAGAAATCTGTATCATCAGTCGGATCACAGTATTTTTAAAAACAATTTGACTTGGAAGGTTGGGTGTGGGGAAAATATTAAATTCTGGACAGATAAGTGGCTAGGGGAAGATTACACTCTTCAACAGAAATATAATCAGTTTTTCCTGATAAGTAGACAGCAAAAAGCCCTCATTTCAAATATGGGTCATTTTACTCATGATAGTGGGAGGTGGGACATGAGGTGGAGGAGGAATTTCTTTGATCATGAAAGTCATTTAGCTGTGCAGTTTATGGAGGAAATCAGCTCTGTTCCTATTCAGAGACAGGTTAAAGACACTATGTTGTGGTTGGCTGAACCTAATGGACAATACACCACTAAGTCAGCTTATAGATTACGCATGAACACCAGCTCATCAAGTTCAGATGGGAAGATCTTTAAGACAATTTGGCAGCTGAAAATCCCCCCTTGGGCAGTGGTCTTCTGTTGGAGACTTCTTAAAAATAGACTCCCCACCAAGGATAATCTCTTAAGAAGAAATGCCATTACTCAGGAAGCTAACTGTCCTTTGTGTGGATGTGTGCAGGAGGATGTGGGTTATCTTTTCTTCAACTGTAAATTGGCAAAAGGCCTGTGGTGGGAATCCATGAGCTGGATCCGGGTAGTAGGTCCCCTTCCAATTACCCCTGTTTGCCATTTTTCTCAATTCTGTGATGGCTTTGAGGCAGTTGTGAATCATAGTACAAGGTGTGGGTGGTGGATTGCCTTAACTAGCTCTATATGGCAGCATAGGAATCAATTGATTTTCCAAGGAAAACCTTTTGATCCCTATAAAGTCATGGACCATGCTATCTTTTTAGCTTGGTCATGGTTAAAGGCTAATGACAAAGACTTTAGTACTTGCTTCAACCATTGGTCTTCCAATATAACGAATTTCGTTGCCTAGATTGGTTTGGGCTTGTATGTTTTTGTTGTATTAGTTTGGATTGTTATTTTGGAGGGCAGCACTTTGGTGCCTTGTAACTTCTATCTCTGGTACCACTGGTACTAGTTTATATATTAATAATATATATTTTCTGCCTTCCAAAAAAAAATGCAAACTGTGAACCTCAAACATAGGCTAAAAACCTGAAGCATAGATAATTGTGGAGACCTGGGCAAGAAGTTGAAGCAAACTCAAAAAAAGCTGAATGACCTGGAGAATTCTGTCATAGCTCACCCCTCTGATCAGCAAGTCCAACAGCTCAAGAAAATATAGTCTGACCTATGGGAGCAGTCTTTTCTTCATGAATCAATAGTGAGACAGAAATCTAGAAGCAAGTGGATCAAAGAGGGTGATGGTAACACCTCTTATTTTCACAAAATTATAAATTTTAGCAGAAGAAGGAATGCCTTGAGGGGGCTGCACATTGAGGGCAGTTGGGTAGACAAACCTGCTGTGGTTAAGGCTGCAATCCTCCAGCATTTCCAAGGCAGATTTGCTGAACCTTCCTTGAACAGACCCAATCTAGATGGGGTTTCCTTCAATGTTTTATCCAGTAACCAGAGAGATATGATGGGGTTTCATGAAAGGTGGATCAGATGGATAAAGGGCTGCCTTTCATCAGCATCCATATCTATTCTAGTGAATGGAACCCCAACTAAAGAATTTTTATCTTTTATTGTTTGCAGAAGTGGGGAATGGACAATTTCAACAGATAGCAATGCAGAAAGCAGGACTAGTAAGTTTTTTTTCTTTCCCACTTTTGCATACATGTCATTTTCTTAAGCTAACTTTTAAATTTACAATTCACAATTTATATTTTAGTTCACTTAGGATAGGAAGTATTAGAAAACTGTAGTCGAGAGAATTTTGAGAAACTCAAGCTAAGTGTTCAAGAGACTAAATGTGTATTCTCATCAATGATAAGCTAGTAGAGAGAGGTTTATATATGAAGAGAAAATGAGTGGGTCGTTATCGCATTGTTACAATAGCAAAGCCTGGGACAGATGCAACTGTTATGACTAATACTAACATACTAATAGCAACTGACCTGCACTAACAGATAAGGTTGCCCCATACAGACCAGTATACACTAATAATCCTCCCTCAAGCCCAGGGAGGATGAGATAATTTTGCTTATTAATTCCAGAAACTGAGCTTGGCTTTTAATTTCAGAAAGAGAGTAGGAGATAGGGTGGTAGAAACTTGAAGCTTAGGAAGTAGTGTTCGAATCCATAAGATTTCTGAGGTAGCTGAAGCAAGACTGCAATATTCAACTGCAGTAGGTGGCCACAACAGTTTGCTTTTTGTGGTACTAGGACTAGGAGACTAGATTAGGCCCAAGAAAAATGCACACACTAGAGGTTGACCTGCGATCATCAGAATTGGAAGCCCAGTCAGTGTCTCAGTAACATTGAATTTGGAGAGGAGAGTGAGTAGGTGCAGGCTGTAAATGGTACAGCTTGGAGGAGATGGAACCTTGGAGATATCTAAGGACCCTCTTAAATGCTTTCTAGTATGATTCTAGGGGTTTGTACAAAACTTGACAGACTTTGTTAACAGTGTAGTCAATTTCTAATCTTTCAATGGTTGAATATTCTAAGGTGCTGATAGCTGAACAATACAGAGTAGGATCAAAAACATATTATGCACCCTGTCTTGGGAGTTTTTTTTTGTCTCCAATCATGGGAGATGAGATGCCATTAGAATTAGTCGTATTGGATTTAGCAAGAAGATTGTAAATATATTGGCTCTAAGTGACAAGTAGAGAACCATCAGAAAGATGCTTTACTTCAATGCCTAAAAAGTAATCAAGATGGTCAAGCTGTTTTAGGGCCAAGACTGATTTCAATCGAGTGATCAATTGTTGAATTAAAATAGGAGAGTTCCCTGTAAAAATAATATCATCAAAGTAGACCAAAATACTGTGCAATAACAATGATTGCTATAATTATTAATAATGTTTCTAATATTGTCACTTGCAGTTTATTTTGAACTTGTCAACAAGGATCCAACTGCATGATTAAATTTAATAAAATAACAGGTATAGCAAAAACGTAGAAAGAAAACTAGAACTGGTATTGATTCATATTTCTTTTTGGATTTGAGAAATGGATTTAAAAACATATTTTAAGAAAATGGGTTAAACCAATGTTAGAACTGGTTTTGGATTTACAAGTGGTTTTTAACCCAAAATCAATTTTAAAACTAGTATTGAAAGTGGTTTTGGATTGGAAACCATTTTTAAAATTAGTTTGGGTTCTAAACCAAGTTAAAATCTGGTTTGCCAAAAAACCTATTTTGGTTATAGGATTTTACCTATGAGTATTATCATAGTTTTTTTAAATACTTTTATATACGGCATTTGTAAGTTGAGTTTACAAGTCGAGTTTATGGAAATTTCACAAGTTTGATAGCCTCTCTAGATTTTGGTAACCTTAATGTTAAGTAACATTAATAAAGATAGTGTCTTGAGTCGTCTGCTGCCTGTGCCTTATAAACCTCGAGCCAGTAACAGTGCTTCAATCTCCTCGATGTGGAAATGGTTTGAACTTGCTACCGATAAAGGTTACTATGGCATCATATTCATCTGGTAGGCCCTCAACAATGACATCTAATTACTTGAGTTGAGATAAGATCAACAACAAACGGGGAATCAATGATGGCTTTGATGCGAAGGAGAAATTTTGAGTGAGAGATTTCCAAGTTTAGTTCTTTTATCTCAGTGTAAAGTTGTTCAATTGTGAAAATGATTGTGGATTCACTCTCGCAGATGCAGCCCAGATTCATTTTCTCAAGATCATTTGGTCCATATTCTTGATACCATACGAAAACTATAGTTCGGACTTCAGAGAAATTTGAAAGTGTATTTTAATTTATGATAAACCAGTACAGAGAGGTATAGGAAGAGAAAATGAGTGGATCACAACCATACTGTTACAATATCAAAGCCTAAAAGCAGATGAAACTGTTCTAACTAATATTAACCATGCAGCTCTTTGAAAGTGGAAGGTGTGAAGTGGAGACATGATCAGATTTTGGGAGGACAAATGACTTGGAGAGAACATATCTTTAAAGGAAAAATTCCCTACGCTGTATCAAATCTCTAACCAACAACAGCAACCTATCAGCCTCTTGGGAAGTCATAAGGAGGAAGGGTGGGAATGGAACTTTAAATGGAGGAGAAACTTATTTGATAATGAAGCTACAATGGCTGCTGAATTCCTAGAGGAAACAGTAGGGCTAGCAGTACAACAACAAGGAGCAGACTCATGGGTTTGGAAGCAAGACTCGAGTGGAATCTATTCGACCAGAACTGCATATATGTTTTTGCTGGGGGAAATAAGGGGGGAATTAGAGGATGGGAGTTTCTCGCTTCTGTGGAAACTTAAAATACCACCTAAGGCAAAGGTATTTACATGGAGGCTCATCAAAGACCGTTTACCAACGAAGATGAATTTAAGAGGAAGACAAGTGGAGATAGTTGATCCATTGTGCCCGTTCTTTAACAATTTGGATGAAGATGCAGTGCACCTTTTCTTCAATTGCAGCAAGGTACTTCCCTTGTGGTGGGAGACAGTCTCATGGGTCAAATCAGTGGGTGCTTTCCCAAAAGAACCAAAAGACCACTTCATGCATCATAGCAGATCGAATGCTACACGAACAAGGCTTTTTGTATCACTAGAGGGTAGATTTTTATTGGGGCTTTAGCAGATGTATTAGCCATAATATGGTTCCTAATTAAACTGTATTAGTTTTTTTCTAAGCAACCATATCTGTGGGATCCTATCTATGTACAAAGTACCTCTAGTACTTCATCACTATTTACATAATGAAATATTTATATATTTTTGCCGATAAAAAAAACCATGCAGACTAATAGGAAAGAACAAAATACTAAACATTTATTTAATTAAATCTAATAAAAAATTTACTTCAATCACATTATTTAACAAAATACTTGCAAGGTCTGTAACTTCATGAACTAAAGAGCAAATACAAACGAACAAAATACAAATACATCCAGTAACATCAAATGACTCAAATCCATTACTTCAAAATACAAATACCCAAAGGAACTACAACACAACATATTTTAATTATTAGCAACAAGCATATTCTCTCATCTTGGTAAGAACCACAAATAGAGATGCATATACTCACCGATTGTCAATTGTCGTCAGTGTTGGAGATATTCCTAATCAGCACTGATCACTTAGCAGCACACAGAACACAAGCAACAACGAACCTTGACAGCGACTAAAGAAGACGAACAAATCACCTGAGCAGCAAAGTAGACATCATATATACAAAGTTAACCAATTGGTTTCAAAACATGACAACAAAGACATACCTTCGATGGCTTCCCTGGGAGTCTTAAAGCCAACCACAAGTGACTTCCAAAATCGATTCCCACCCTTTCCGGGACTCTTTCCTTTCCTAGTTTTCTTCGAGCTGCGAAAGTGAGCAAATGTTAAAACGAGGAACGCCTAATGTAAAAACAAAAGGACGTACCTCAATCGATAAGTGCCAGACACGAACTCCACAAAGACGAACTCCACAATGTCGTTGCAGTCACGGAAGCGCAGCCCAGTTTGCAACAAAGACGAACTCAGACAGAAGAAGAAAGAAGAAAAACGCCCTGGGAGTCTTAAGGCGAACCACAATGGACTTCCAAAATCGATTCCCACCCTTTCCGGGACTCTTTCCTTTCCTAGTTTTCTTCGACCTGCAAAAGTGAGCAAATGTTAAAACGACGAACGCCTAATGTTAAAATGAAAGGATGTACCTCAATCGATAAGTGGCAGAGACAAACTCCACAAACACGATCTCCACAATATGGTTGCAGTCACGGAAGCGCAAGCCAGTTTGCGACAAAGACGAACTCAGGCAGAAGGAGAAAGAAGAAGAACGATAGGGTTCGAGCGCGCGGATTGTGCAATTTTAGATTTTTAATATATAATGATAACAACATCGGTTTTTTAAAAATAACCGATGTTAACATCAACTAGGTAACGTCGGTTTTCTTAAAACTGATGTTAACATCAACTCGATAACATCGGTTTTTCCGAAACCGATGTTAACAACGACATACTAACATCGGTTTTTCCAAAACTGAAGTTAACTACTCCATAGTAACATCGATTATTTAAATAAATGATGTTAATATCGAGTAGTTAACATCGGTTTCGGAAAAACCGATGTTAACTAAGTCTACTTATTTACAAAAATGCCATCGCGCTTTTGTTAACATCGGTTTTGTGAATAACCGATATTAACCGTGCGATGTTAAATCTAAAAATTGTAGTAGTGTTGTATTTTTGGGAGGCCCTTGGGCATTCCGGAGGAATCTAGATTCTTACTTGTTTATCAGAGATATTACCTTTAATTTGGTGGACACATCTCCTCAGGCCATCACTTTCTCTCTCCAAAGACGAAATCTTCTCTGGTCATGCTCTGCAGTTTACGCTTCTCCCAATCCCGCAATAAGAACGATATTCTGGGATTATCTCGTTAACCTCAAGCAGTCTATTTCCGATCCCTGGATCCTTTTTGGTGATCTTAATGAGATTCTTTATTCAACAGAGGTAACAGGGGGCAGCTTCAATGCCTCACATGCTTCCATGTTTGCTCATTCTCTTCATTCCTACCAGCTTAATTATTGACATGAACACTGTTGGAGGAATATTTACCTGGCGTCGCAATGGGCCTAATGGCAGCCAGATTAACAAAAAGTTAGATCGTTGTTTGGCCAATTCTGATTGGCACTTAACTTTTCCTCATGCTTTGGTTGAGCTTTTGCCTCCTTATAACTCGGACCATATTCCGATATTTTCCTCAGTTGCAGTAAGTCATATAGCAAGACCACTCGTCTCTTTCATTTCCAGGCTGCGTGGCTCACTCATCCAAGGTACCCTATTGTGGTTGAATCGGCCTGGGACAAACCTAGCATGAGTGTTCTAGCTAAGATGAACCATGTCAAAAAGGATTCAATCAAGTTCAATACGGAAATATTTTAGCAATATTGATGTAGCTTCACGTGGAGCTTGTAAGCCTTGGATCTTCTTCATCAATGGATTCCTTTGCTTCTTGAGGTCTGATTGCAGCGGAATTGAGAAGGAGAAAGATGAATGGAGACACTACTTCAAGTAGAGGATGAGTCTAGAAGAAACTCATCACCACAGGAAGCCATGGATAAAAGCTTGAAGGTAGAAGAAGATGAATGAAGGGAGAGGAAGAGAAGAGCACAAAATTTAGTGCCTCTAAAGAAGTATGAACTTTGAAGTTTAATTCTCAAATGATCAAAGTTGAAAACATGCACACACATGACCTCTATTTATAGCCTAAGTGTCACACAAAATTGGAGGGAAATTTGAATTTCAATTCAAATTTCTCTTGAATTTGTGGAGTGAAATTTTGGAACCAAAATTTCACTAATTATGATTAGTGAATTTCAGTTATGGTTCAGCCCACTAATCCAAGATCAATTCCAAGATTCTCCACTAAGTGTGCTTAGGTGTCATGAGGCATGTAAAGCATGAAGGACATACACAAAGTGTGACTATATGATGTGACAATGGGGTGTAGTAAGCAAATGCTCACCTCCCCCTCTAAAATTTAATTGGATTGAGCTTCTACCAATTCAATTAAATTTATTTCCCAACACACACATCAAATATTCACTTAGTGCATGTAAAATTATAAAACTACCCCTAATACAAAAACTAGTCTAGGTGCCCTAAAATACAAGGGCTGAAAAATGCTATATTTCTAGGATATCCTACCTACATTGTGGAGCCCTAAATACAAAGGCAAAAAAAATAATGAAATCCTAATCTAATATGTACAGAGATAAGTGGACCCAACCTTGGCCCATAGACTCAAAAATCTACCCTGAGGTTCATGAGAACCCTCGGGCCTTCTTCAACAGCTCTAACCCAATCCTCTTGGAGCCTCTTGCTCATGGCTCTAGTAACTGATCCCTTCCTAGGGTGGATTGCATCAAATATCTTTAAAAGGAAGAGGCAAATTGAAGCCAGAATTAATGGGGTGCCCAACTAGCTTGAATCCCATTCTTGGTCTAACTTTATCTTTCAAAGGCAATATGATTAAGTGTTGGTCCAAGAAAAACTTCTTTTGGTTCCAAAAATCGCGAGAGAAGTGGATTAAATCTGGTAGCAAAAATACCAAATATTTTCACACTCAAGCAATCATTCGAAGAAGAAAGAACAAGATTGATAGTCTGATGATTGATGGAGTGTGGTGCTTAGATGAGGATTTTCTTAAGAGAGAAGCCTTAAAATTCTTTAAAGATTTGTTCGAGAGCCCTAAGTGTTTCCCCTCTAGTCTTGTTTTGAATACTATTCCAAATATTTGCCATGAGATGCACCAAGTTCCGTTGAAGCCTTTTACTAGGTTTAAAGTAAGAAAAATGTCATTTTTTATGGATTCCTATAAAGCTTTGGGCTTAGATGGGTTTCAACTAGTGTTTTTAAAGAATTTTTGGAGCTTAGTAGGCAGTAGGCACCGACGTATAGGAGTTGGTGGACTAGGCATTACTACAAAAAAAGTTTTCTATGTCGGTTATTTGTTACTTTCCACGATGGTTTTCAATCGATATCGAAATTGCCATTGTGAAAAGTCAACATTTTCCTTTGACAACGGTTTTTACATCAGTTTGCATAATTATGGTCATGTTACTTGTTATTGTTTCTCTTGCTAATTATGGTCATTTGATAATTGTTTATTTCTTTTATAATAAACTCATCCTTGCAATTTTGTACCGTGTGGTTGATACCTATGATGATCATGAACCTTCGTTCATGGGAACAAATGAACAACAATAGACAACTGGAGGGAGATTCTTTTTGTGGGAGTTGCCAAGCCAACGTGATAATGCTAGAATTATTTTAGGAAATAGTTGTGTTTTGTTATCAACTCCTCCGTAGTGGTTCCATGATTCTTTTTGGTTTAGGCATGTCAATCTTGAATTTAGATACATGTAAAAAAGAAAATTGTTTTTTGTCATGTGAATGGTGTATAATGGTTTAAGATATACATATATATGTTTTTATTTAAGTGTTTGTGCGTTGTTTGGTGAATGTATATCGTGAAAAATTTACTCTTGTTTTCATAATCAAATTAATGGAGATTTCATTTAAAAATTGAAATTACACGTTTAAAAGTTTGTAATATTGTAGCGACGAGGCAGATCGTTACATTTGTAATATTGTAGCGACAAGGCATTCACAGGGTTAAGCATGTAGAAGAAGCAGGCTTAGTTCCTAGGTTCAAAAAGGAGTTTTTGATCGTTGGTGAGAACTATGTGGATGATAGCTTGCTCTTGAGTTTAAGGGCTCTTCAGTTTGACTTTGCATGGGAACATTGTAGCAAAAGATGTTACAGTCAAGGGTAAGGTGTCCTACTATAAAGCTGTGCTGGATTCAGTTACTCCTATTACCACTCTGCAATAAGGTTAATTTGATCTAAAGATTATTGATTTATTTATTGTGTTAATAGATTGTGGGGGTGAACAAAGACAGAGTGATGGCTGAGTTGGAAGGGCTTAGAGGATTTGTTCCATTTGTCGCAAATATCAACGGTTAACTCTTGACTTGAGTTGTATTGACATTTATGGACTTAGCATCAGGTTTAAACTTTATGCATATCAAAAGTTTCAAATTATAGGGTGGGGAACTAATTCTGTGTTATACTAATCAATAGTAGCAAATTATTGGTGTGACATTTACCAACATACCATGTAACAATTAAAAAATATCTTATATTCTCATTGAAGTTGAAATTGAGTGATGCACTTTTCTTAACAGAACTTGTATGCTTCAACAAGTTATATAAATTGGATCATTTTATGAAATAAGTGTCTATTCAACCCAATAGGATTGGTCAATTAATATGGGTCAAGGTAATATGTATAAGATCTTATGTTTGAACCTCAATATGTCCTTGTACAAAAATAAATGTAACTTTAGCATTATAATTTCTTTTATGTTGTTGTCTTGTATGATTGAGGCAGTGTTCATGTTTAATGTATATACATATTTATCATAATTTTTTCATCATTAACAACTTTCATGCCAAATGTCACAAAAGAGTTCAACCAAGTACATAGCTTATTAGTCATATACTATGTTGCATTTATGACTCATTTTCATGTCATTTCAAGATAAAAACTTGGAGTCTGCTCAGGCAAATTCTCAGAATTATGACTCTACTGCATATATTTAAGGAGTTCCCGATTAGTAAACTTACATTAGAAAGTAGACTTTCTAAGTTGGTTCTTTAAAAAATCGTCTTAGAAGGTAGACTTTCTAAGACGATTCTTCGAAAAATTGTCTCAGCAAGTAGACTTTCTAAGACAGTTTTTTAGAAAACCGTCTTAGAATCTTCATTTTTTTTAATTTTTAAAACAAAAAATATTCTAAGATGGTTTTTACGCAAACCGATGTAAAAACGGAGCTTCATAGTAGGACACCTTACCCTTGACAGTAACATCTTTTGCTACAATGTTCCCATGCAAGGTCAAACTGAAGAGCCCTTAAACTCAAGAGCAAGCTATCATCCACTTAGTTCTCACCAACGATCAAAAACTCCTTTTTGAACCCAGGAACTAAGCCTGCTTCTTCTACATGCTTAACCCTGTGAATGGGCGCCTCTTGTAGTGGCAAATGTAACGACCCGCCTCGTCGCTATAATATCACTAACTCTTAAACATGTAATTTCAATTTTTTAAATGAAATCTCCATTAATTTGATTATGAAAACAAGAGTATATTTTTTACGATATACATTCATCAAACAACGCACAAACACTTAAATAAAAACATATATATGTATATCTTAAACCATTATACACCATTCACATGACAAAAAACAATTTGGTTTTTTACATGTATCTAAATTTGAGATTTAATGCCTAAACCAAAAACAATCATTGAACTACTACGGAGGAGTTGATAACAAAACACAATTCTTTTCTAAATAATTCTTGCGTCATCACGTTGGCATGATGACTCCCACAAAAAGAATCTCCCTCCAGTCATCTATTCTTGTTCATCTGTTCCCACGAACGAAGGTTCGCGATCATCATACGTATCAACCACACGATACAAAATTGCAAGGGTGAGTTTATTATAAAAGAAACCAACAATTATCAAATGACCATAATTAGCAAGAGAAACAATAACAAGTAACATGATCACACACAATTATCCATCAATTCAATATACACTTAACAACCATTCATCAACTTTTCCATAATTCCAATCAATCATGCTCAGTATGATACATGCACCTGACCTCAACTCTCAAATGCAATGTAGTACCACTCGTCAGGAAATAGCCTGAGCGTGTCCACACGACACTCATACTCAGGAAAACTAGGTAGCAAGTGTTGAGGTCACCCTGTCGTGCATAGGAAACTCCACCCATCCCCCCCCCTCCCCGCCCTTGGTGATCAGCCCGAGTCATAAGGGAGTTCCAAACCGAGTGACATGCTCCCAAGTACAAGTATTTTCCCTCATGAAAAACTACAAGTACTTACTGAAAAAGTTTATACTATCTCCATGTAGAATGAAGTATGACACATGGATACCATCAATGCACTGATCGTGGATAATTAAAAATTCTAAGTGACCCCTTCACTCTAGAGATGCTTAAAACTCTTTAACCACTCTATTTCCCCCACTAGGGATGTCCAACTTGGTCACTGCACCTCCATATACATACACAACATACATCATCATTATGACATTATCAACATCAACATTTCATCTCAATGTCATTATCAACATCAATATCATTCGATCTCAATGTTATTCTCAACATCATCTCATCTTAATGACATTATCAACAATAACATCATCTCATATCAATATTATCATTAATAACAACTTCATCTCATATCAATATTATCATAAACACCAACATCGTGTCATATCAATTATTATCATCAATAACAACATCATAAATAATCACATTCCACATGTACATACATATAAATTTCATGCCTGAGATTCACACTCCCTAGGTCTTCAGACAACATAAGTCTAATAAAATGATAATGTCATTTATCAATAATAGATATATCACATTCCATTAGTCGAAATCATTGCCTTTCTTGAAAACCAGCATGCATAGGGACAAACATGCATTCCCATAATTGGGTTCCCTGACCCCAATTATGGTATCAAAGCCATAAATTATAATAAACTCCCCTCACCTATTGTGAGCTCTCCGTCAGCTCCTCTTTGCGTCGCTCAGAGGCCTCTTATGTTCACATTTGTCAGTCTAAACGAAAAGTTCTATATACCAAGGTTAATATCAACAATCAGGGTCAAATACCCCTATCAAAATAAAAGGGACTAGGGTGTGTGTTGGGTTCTACTACAAAAAGAAATCATTTTGAAATTTCGATCACGCCAATGTGATCGGAGTTCAACGAAGGTCACGAAAAAAACATCAATTTTATAAAAAGGTAAATTTTACAACATCTCATTTTCAAGGGTTTTTCAAAGGACATGTAAAAACATCCTATTATGTACCCAAAACACAAGAGACACTGAGAGAAGCTCAAACTAACTAGGAAAAAGGCATAGAAGTCAAGGTTACCTCAGAGAAACTATGAAAGAAAGGATTGAGAGCTTGTTTCTCTATTGAATCCTTGAGGTAGATTCTAAGAATTCTGATCCAGTTAAAGCATTCCTCTCTGTGTAGTGGTCCGATGGCAAGCAAGGGCGGCTTGTGGTGACCACTAGTGGTCGTGGGTGGTGGAGAAGAAGGTGTTAGGGTTTGGGTGGGTGTTTGGAGAGAATAAGAGTGAAAATTGTATTTTTCATACTGAAGAACTTATTTATAATTTACAGATCTTGATTAGCAAGCTCATCTCACTAAGCAAAATTCAACTTTTGGTGCTAAGTGTGACATTTCGCGCTAAGCGCAATTTCTCTACTGGCTGGAATTGCGCTTAGTGCACTGATCTCACTGGGCAAATTTTCTCCTCGAGTTGGAATTGCACTTAGCAGTTAGTGCGCTTGTCTCGCTTGGTGAGATGTCCGAAAATGTTATTTTACAAATCCCTACGGTCAAAGCGTAAAGACGTGGGTTACGAACCTATAGTCCAAATTTAAGGCGATTCAATCGTTAACGAGTCCAGGATCGTGATTTTACCGGAACAGGTTTGGGTAAAACTTGAAATCTCACAATTCTAAAATAGGTCAATCAAACTCCACATAACATAACATCCACATCAAGCAATCACACCTAGCTAATTCACACAACACCCCAACTCATCCAAATCAATCAAATTATCAAATAGCACAAGAAATACATTAAATATCGATTTTCAGCTAGTGAAATTTCAAGGCGTTACATCAAATATGTCGAAGACTTTGCAGCGGTATCAACAACTGCTCCATTAGCATCTGTGTAGAACAAAATGCCTTTAATCTGAGTTAAAAATGAACCCATCATTAATTAGGCCCAGCTTAGATATACACCAATAAGACAAGAGAATAAGGTCCCGATTGAATAAACTTTTCAATAAGGAAGTATAGTAGAAGAAAATAAGAAGATATCATAATATAACGAATTGAAATTTTATAAACTAAAATCAATTATGCACCTTGACTTTTATAAACTATGGTAATTGAAACCAACTTTTGGGATTGTTGGGTCCAAAAGGAGGGTTTGGAGAAAAGATAAGAAGATAAGAGTGGGGAGCATTTGAGCCCGCTAAATTGCAGAGGCAAAGATGTGATGACAATGGCAATGGCTGTGATGATGCCATTGGCTCAGATAAGGTGTCACTCTTATTATCACCCATTCACCCCTTTCACTCTTATATTCATAACATGAAATTGGATCATGCAATTTTCATAACATGAATTGATAGATTCAATTGTCCAAGTTTAGAGGGTGCAATACTTGTTTCTCATGGAAGCCAACCACTGAGGTAATTGTTCTCAAATTCCAAAAGGGCCAACTCAGGCCAATAAAGAAAACCATTTGGAATTGATCTTATCAAGTAGCTCTGTCCCAAACGAACTCTTTTAAGTGTGTAGCATTGTCCAAGATCGACAGGCAAAGATCCAAAGAGAAGATTGTTGAGCAAGATCAAAATCCTAAGCCTCCTCCCAAGGCATAGAGATTTAGGCACCAATCCAGTGAGCTTGTTTGTTGAGAGGTCAAGCTTAGCTAATTTACCATTCTGGCCAAGCCTCGAGGGAATGGCACCTATGAAGTTGTTCTGCCAAAGCTTCAACACTTCCAAGTTAGGCAGCTTAACAATGAAAGGTGGAATTTCACCATGCAACCTATTGATGAACAAGTTCAAGAGTGTGAGCTCATGAAGGCATGCATGAGAACTCATTAGGGATGTCTCTTGTGAGCTCATTGTTTGATAAATTGGTGTTTGGACATTATAATTTAATGAAAAATTGGTCCCGTAAAACCTTAACAACAAGACTTAATTGTTACATTTTTTATATATTCATGGACTAAATAAAAAAATAACATTCAAGAACTAAATTATCATTGGTTTACTCTTAGAAACCAAAATAATTATTTATTCAAAATAATTTTTTAGCATAAATAGCAGCTGGTGATTGTAATGAATACTAAAGCAGATGAGAACTTCTCTTCAACAAGCAAATAGTCTATTCCTATGCAAGCTTGACCACTGCAAGGTCACCACTTGCCTCCTACAATTCTTTTCATTGCCAACTTGATGCCCACAAATGAAAAAAAAAAAAGAAAACTTAATTAGACCTTGAAATTGAATGTGGCAAGCATAATAGTAATATTAATAACTCATATGTGAACTACCAGTGAAGGAGACATGTTTTCTTTTAGAGAGAGATATAAAAGGATTAACAATCATTTACAGAAATACAAGCTTCCTCCTTCCTGCAAAAACCTTGTTTGGTTTTACATATAATCCAAAGTACGACAGTAAAGGAAATGGTATTTAAATTAAGATAAATCTCATCTACAAAATATAAAGAAACAAGATCAAATTCAAAGTGAGTAAATGGTGAGCAACATTAGCTAAGATCAAATATTTGATAATTTGCATGGTAAAATCTTTGTGACTATGAGTGACAAAAATCTAACAATCTTGGTACATATAAAACATCACAGAAAATGAAAAAAAAATACATATGCAAGACAAAAAAATCAGGGCAAATGATCATACTAGTCAAACTTTCTTGCAGGAGACATTATTGTGGAATACACAAATGAAAGTCCAAACTCCACAGATCCCTTCAAATAATTTGATATCATATATTCACAAAGAAGCATCTAATTATAGGTGATATTATTGCTTAGCAATGAGAAAGACAAACATGTAGTACTACTCTAAGGATTGGGATGGTACACACATTTAGACACCAACATCATGCTTTGGTTCCTTATCCATAGCCGAAAGACAGAAAGCCAATTTTTCCTCGAGAAGAGACACTAAACAGAAGGGAATTTGAGTCTTAGTCACACAATATCACATCACATGGTTATATATGATAGAGGCATAACATATGCTTATATAACCAGATAATCTTAAGTCCATATCTTATAGTAGTATAAAAGAAGCTACAACAAAAGAACCAACTCATCCTAAAATTTTCTATACATACCTTTTCTATGTACAGTTTAGAATCAAATACTCAACTCATTTTGGTAAATAGACAACCAGTAAACAAAGAAACAATAGTTCACAATTTTGGTCAATAGAAATATCAATGACAAATAGACTAGCACAAAATCCTCATTAAGTTTGAAGCAGTAGAATGTTGAGCACTAAGATGAAATGTTGAACTCACCAGCATAATGTCCTCGTGGATTTGAATCCGGATACAGTGACTAAAGACGCTTCACCGGACCCCATAATTTTCTATAAGAAGGAGTCTACATAAAAATAACAACAAAAAATTTTGAAATAAAAAAATTGCACACAAATGAAAACAAAGTCCAAAAGCTCATTAGCAAAAAGTTGCTTGGTATGAAAAATAATACCAATGAAGAATATTTTGTTACATTTTTGTCACAGTAATTATTCATAGACATCTATTCCACCCTCAATCACCATGATGGCATTAGAGTCCAAGTAGGGAGGAATGGTATTTGCAAGAAAATAAGAGCATGTTAGAGCTTGCTCTGAAGGTTTAATGACTACAACATTTCTAGCAAATATTGCCCCAATTATTGGATCCAATGTCAGTACTGCAAAATAGTGTAAATATATTAACATTTTTGTGATAAGTTTAAAACACCAAAATATGACAACAATTGAAACATTGCTAAACTTATATTCAGCCTGGTCTTGGGGTTACACGAAATTCTTATGAGGTAAATAGTACCTTAACCTTTGAGCACTTATAATTCCATAAATCAAACAAATCATTCAAACAAAAGAAAGTCCATAGTTCTAGAAATCCACAAATCACATCACAAAATGGAAGTAACCGCTGATAAAACACACACGCACGCAATAACGATTCAATAATTTCATATTTTCAATTTTAAACAAGAAATTTCAAAACCTCAACTTCCTTCACTTCAAAAAGCTGTTATTTTTAACCTAAATTTTGCAATGCAAAATCACATGTTTTGAACCATAGATGAAACACGCACACAAAAACAACTTAGCAATTCAATATTTTCAATTTTAAACAATTAATTTCAAAATTCCAACTTTCTTCCCTTAAAAAATTGTTATCATAAAGATTCCACTATCTCTAACCTAAAATTTGCAGAATCACATGTATTGAACCATAGATCAAACACGCACGCAAAAAAAATTCAATAGTTCAATATTTTCAATTTTAAACAAGTAATTTAAAAAATCAACTTCCTTCACTTCAAAAAAATTACTATTACCATAAAAATTCCACTATTCTAACCTAAAATCCACCAAATTGTGCATGTGTGAGATTCCCTCCCGTGCATGCAAACAATATACACATAATCAGTCAAATTGTAAATAGATCAACATTGCGAAAAAAAATTAAACGAATTGAAAGAAAAAAGAAAAAGCAAACTTAAGCAGATTTGTAGGCAGAGAGCGTGCTCTTAGCGTCCTCCTTGCAGTCGGTGCTAGTCTTGAACTCAACGAGGTACCTATTGTAGTCTTCTTTCATCTTGAAGTAGAAGACCTTGGAGTCGTCGGAGGTAGCAGAGGGGACGAGGCGCGTGTTAAGGATTCCATCACAGATGTTGGAGAGTTTGGCCTCAATCTTGGAGTGGTAGTCACAGATGACGACGATGTGGTGCTCGTTGTTGTGGCTCTGCTGCTTTTGCTTGATCAAGGGAATGATGCGTCAGGAGGCGCTACGCGCCCTGATCACGTTCTTGTAGGCGAAAGAGATAGAAAGAAATTATGTGTGAGAGAGATAGACAGAGGGATTCGCTCACAACAAGCAACAAATAGTGGGTTAAATAATTTCAAAGTGTAATTGGTAATCAACATTAACCATCGTTGAACGTGACTTTCTAAGACAGTCTTTATAAAATCGTCATCGTCGAAGTTGTTCATATTACAAAATTGCTACCACAAAGACATTCTAAGATATGGTTTTTGGGAACCGTCGTCATTTCACCATCGTAGAATGCAGTTTTTTTTAGTAGTGAGACATTTTTCACTAGTAACATCAATCCTAGCCTTGCAGACACATTGATAGTCCCTACTTCTAAGGTTGATAGTCCTAAATGCGTCAAGGAATTTAGATCAATCAGTTTGTGCAATGTTCTTTTCAAGACTATCTCAAAAGTACTAGTTTAGAGAATTAGACCCTACCTAGATGATCTTATTGGCTCCCTTCAGGGCAGCTTCATCCCAGGCCGAGGTATAGGGGACAATGCTCTCATCACATAAGAGATTGTCCACCACATTCACAAAAAAGAAGGTTGAGATGGTTATATTCTTTTTAAGATTGAGTTCGTGAAGGTGTATGACAGGATTGGCTAGGGTTTCTTAGAGCTAACTCTAATCGAATTTGGCTTCCTGATACAATCATTTGTCTTATAATGAACAATATAAGAACAACTTCTCTATCCTTAAAATGGAATAATGAGATATCTGAATCTTTCTTCCCAACACGTGGACTTAGACAAGGTGACCCTCTTTCTCCCTATCTCTTTGTCCACTGCATGGATAAGTTGGCTCTTCTTATACAAGAGGAGGTTCAAGACAATTCATGGCAACCTATCCATGTTACACGTGGAGGTCCCAAGGTGTGTCACATTTTTTTTGTGGACAATTTCCTCTTATTTGTCAAAGCAAAATCCTCACAAGTCAAACTTGTCAAGCAAGTTTTGGAGATGTTTGGTTATGTGTCTAGCCTTAAGGTCAATCTTAAGAAATCCAAGTTTTATTGTTCTAAAAATGTCCCTGATGCTAAGGTGAATAAGTTTAAGGAAATCCAAGTTTTATCATTATGGGAAGAGTAAAAAAATCTGACTTTGCCTTCATTCTTGATAAAATGAATTTGCGGCTTGTTGGGTGGAAAACGAATCTCCTAGGAAGGGCTGATAGGGTGGTTCTCGATTCTGCTTAATTCTAGTCCTAACTATGTCATGCAAAATGCTTGGCTCCCCGAAGGAATATGTGATGAGATTGAAAAGAAGATTAGATCTTTCATTTGGGGTTGTTACCACAAGCATTGGGCCAATTGACAAACAGTCACTAAAGCCAACAAAGATGGTGGTCTTGGCATCCGCACTTCTAGGGAAGTCAGTATAGCTCTCTTGGATAAGCATTATTGGGATCTCATTTGCGAGAAATCCAAGTTGTGAACTCAAATTCTGGAGGCTAAGTACCTTAAGGGTAACTCGATACTGCAGTTTTAATTCTTCTCCTGCAGCGGAGCTTCAGGAAATCTACTATGGTATCAAATTAGCTTGGCAATCCGGCTATAGAAACATACATGATTTATGAGTCTGATTCTCTTAGTGCCATCAGTATGATCTCGAATGGAGTTTGTCTTTCTCATCCTCTATTTCCCATTATTCAAGCTATCAAGAATCTCATTGCTCTTGATTAGGTTGTGATGCTTCAACACACGCTTAGGGAAGCCAACGCTCGTGTTGACTGGTTGGCTAACAATTAAAGGTGCTTCTGCTGGCTTGGGCTTCACTGTTCTTCAAATTTGTCCTTCGTAGTTAGGTCCTCTCCTTTTGGCAGATGCTATTGGGACCTCCTTTGTTAGGGTAGCTTAATTTCTTTTTTTGCTCTTCCTTTTATGATTAGCTTAGTGGTAAAGGTAAGGTTTAGGCAGTTTACATAAAGTCTTAGATTCAAAATTTATTTTTTTCATTTTAGTTTCAGGAGATAGTTGTCATTATATTTAGATGCATGATATGTCCTTATTTTAGTATTGATAGGTTAGTTTAAAAATAAAATAAAATTCACAATGTTAAAAGAAATTTTAAAACTAAAATCACGTACAAGAACCAAAAAATATTTTTCCTAAAACACAATATAAAATAACAATCTTCATAATGAAATATTCTTTTAAAATATTGGAGTTCGTATAATCATGAAAATCTATTTTTAAAATTAGTAGTTTGCTTTGATCAGTTGAGAAGATCAAACATTAAAATGAACAGTATGTACGTGTCGATCTTCGATAAAAACGTGTATAGAAAAGAACAAAACAAATAAAATAAAAATGCACAGAATGATCGAACACAAATATAGAGGTTATTAATGACTATTTTGGCATTGTTTTGATAGTTTAATTAATTAACATGAATCTGACTTATTTTTCGTATGAAATTGAATATAGATTCTTCTGTTAAGTAAATTCATCATTATTCTCACATATAAATCCAATAAAATCTTACATTGGTGCATACATAAGCCTTTTGGCTTAACATTAATCTTACTTTGGTGGAACTCTAAATAATTTGTTACTTGTTGGAAACGAAAAGTCTGGGAAGTGGAATGGATGATAAATGAGGGAAAGCACACCCAGTACGTGATGGGGAACATGCTCAGAGCAAAATCAACCGCACAAGTGCCCACGACACCACGGTATCTGGGTTTTGATTGAATAACCACATGATGTTTTCGTTGAATAAAACAGTTTCACATGTTTTTTCACTTTTACAAACCAACAATTTATGTTTTCTGAGGCCCAATGATTACTTCTATTGGGTTTTGCCTCAATCGGTGCTGTTGGGGAAGTACATTGGATTAGGTCATTAACCAATATCTTTCCTTTTATTCTTGTGTTTCATGCTTCATACATCTTACTCATAAAAAATAAAATAAAAAATTCTTCATCCAGCTTCAGATTATTATAATTGGAAACTAAAAACAAAATCATTGTAACTGGGTAAATAAATGGAATGGGGTTGTTACGTGATATGGGAACATAACATTTATTCTAAATGTTAGTGTTAACAAAACATAAATGTTATTATGTTTTGGTTAAATCATATGTATATTGGATAGGTATTCGACTAGAACAGTCAGAAACAGATTCAAACTGAAATGAGAAGGAGATTAATCATAGATTCAGACTCAAATGAGAGGGGCCGAGATTAATCTCAAAAAATAAAATTCATCTACCAATTATATTTCATCAATTTTTATACAAAATATTAATAATTTGAAGTTTTGATATGTTATATTTACATTAATAATCTATCAAACCATAAAGCTGACTTTCTTATGTCATGAAAATAAAAATTAATAATTGAGTTTATACTAATTTTTTTAACTATTTTCTTTTCCATGTATACTAACAAATAGTCAATAAATATTTCATCTTTCATCTTATTACAAAGTCTAGTATTTGTTACTAAAACATTAAATATCATATTTGAAAATTTCTTTCTTTTGTGTGATGTTGGTGTCTTTCAGTTTTTTCCTCTTGCAATGTCATAGGCTCGCAACTCATTATTAGTACAATGATTCCTATTGTGTTTTCATAATTTTAAAATTATAACAATCTCTAATTAATTCAATTACACTTGTTTATATGAAATATGGAAAATAAGAGCTCTTTCAATTGCAAGAAATAAAGTTAAAGAATTAGACATTTGTGAATTATGCAGGTTTTGGTGATGTCAAAAGTATTTACTTGATGAAAGCACAAAGATAGATAAAATGATGGTTGTCATCATCAAAAAGGGGGAGAATGTGAACGTATGCATACAAGTTTTTGATAATGCCAAAAGAGTTTACTTGATAATGGTTGTCATCATCAAAAAGGGGGAGAATGTTAATAAATATCATGCATGGTTTTATGATGTCAAAAAGGTTACTTGATGAGCATGGATTGAATCAAGTCAAAAGAACTAGATCAAGTAAATCTAAGATAAGAGCTTAGTAAATTTTTTTAAAGAATCTCAATTTGATTGCTTTAGTTTGGCCTCAACATCTTTAGTATCAAACATTCTTTTATCAAAGGTTAAATCAGTTAAAAAAGATATTTTTGATTTGGTAATCGATTACCAAACTGTGTAATCGATTACCAAAGAGTTTGTGAAGATATTTTTGACTAACGACACAAAACTGTTTGAATTTTGATCTGTGTAATTGATTATCAGAATCCTGTAACGGATTACCAGCGAAGAGATTTAAAAAAAAAACTTTGAAAAATCACGACTCTTCAAAAATTTAACTGTGTAATCGACTACCAGAATCCTGTAATCAATTACCAGTGAGAAAATTTCAGAAAACCTTTTTGAAAAGACACATCTCTTCAAACCATCTTGAAAAGGCACAATGGGCCTATATATGTGTGTGTGACTTCCAAAAGTAAGAGAGAGATTTTAAAAGAGAACTTAATTGTCAAATGTTCTCTAAATAACTATTGGCCAAACACTTGCAAATCAATTGAGTATTCTTCTAAGATCTTCAATTTGTATTATCATCTCTAAAAGAGAGAAATTCATTTGTATATTCCAAAAACATTGTTGTGATCAAGAGATTGTTCATCTCTTGACTTGTGAGAATCCTGAACACAAGGGAGAGGAATCCCAAGGTGTGTTCAGAAGTTATAAAGAGTTTACAAAGATAGTGGAAAATCTCAAGTGGGTTACTTGAGGACTGAACGTAGGCATGAGAAGTGGCTGAACCAAGATAAAACAAGTTTGCAATTCTCTCTTCCCTTATCTCAGTTATTTTATTATAGTTTACTTTGTCTTGCACATTTAAAAGAACATTATTAAATTGATAGTTTCTTCTTCTGCATTTTCGGAAAAATTTTAAAACTTAATTCACCCATGCGGCCCTGCCCCCCTCTTAAGTTATTGAGGCCACTTGTCAACAACATTAACAAAGAAAAAAAAACAAATTATATAATAACTAAAATTTGATGAAATATAATATTTAGATAAAACTTGTTTAAAAAGATAAAATCATTATTGATTTTATAATTTAAAAAAGTTAGGAGATAAAACTCATCATATAATAACTAAAGTTTGATAAAATATAATATTGAGATAAGAATTCTTGAAAAAAATAAGATTACTATTAATTTTATAATCTAAAAAGAAGTTGAGAGATAAAAACTAATTGTATTATAAAGATTTAATAAAAATATAATATTTAGTTTCAAATTAGATTTTTTTTACTAACAAAGGAGTCTAACTGAATTGGTTGAACAGGGTGTGTGAGCATTGTAAACTCTTTAATATCATCTTCAATTCCTATGGAAAAAAAAGTCAAATTTTTTACTAAATAAAAAATATAATTTTTTATAATAAATAAATAATAATCTATTTTTTTAATTGAAAAAAAACAAGGTAAAACAATCATGATCAAAGGTACACCCCTATAGCCCCCCTCCTCATAACATAGGTCTGCCTCTACAGCCCCAGATAAGGACAAAACAATTATGGTCAAAGGAAACCACGGGATAAGCACGTCTGATCCAATTTAAAGGATGGATTACCTAAATGGTAATTTGTGAATAAAGGCCTAAGGTCCAAGGCCCAAGAAGGTTCGCATAAATAGTGTTATTATCCTTGAGGTAAGGACCATTGTTCACTTGGCATTTATTATTATATTTATTGCTCAAGATTGAAAGCTTACTTGAGTGTTGAAATGTCTTTTGTAGGTATCCCCTTTGATAAAATAGCATCCAAAACAAAGAACAATAAGGAGCAAGGAACATCAAGACAAAAGGATTAGTGTCTGGCCACTATTCGGCATGAACATTTTGGCGCCAACTGTGGGATTGAGTAAAGTAGATTCCCAGCCCCAAGTGTTATGGCAATTACTCGAACATGGATGGATACAATAGCAATAACACATCCAAGGGAACAACAACAAAGAGAAAAAGAGGTGCAAGTAGAGGACTAGATTGACTTGTCCTTTATGGTCAGGCGACTACAAGCACAAGTAACTGACATGCATCGGCACCATGCCCAAGAAATCTCAACTCTTTGGCAGAAGAACGCACAATTGCAAAGTCTTAACTTATCATGACAACCCAAAGATGAAACACCAGTCGGAGCTAAGGAGGAGCCCATGACATATGAGATTCCCTGGGTCACTAACATTAGTGTCAAGCAGGATACATAATGCTTGTCCACAAACATGCTGGGAAAATAACTACAACAGTACACAAATCCTTTCATCCCTGACATCATGCAAACTACTTTTCCCTCTTACTGGAAGAGTTTGAATATCAAAAAGTATGATGGTAGCAGTGATCCGAACGAACACCTAGACGTCTATATTATACAAGTTAGTTTTTACACCATAGATGATGTTGTGTTATGTCGAGTGTTCCCCACTTCCTTGAAAGGGAAAACCCTTCATTGGTTTACCTGTCTAACTCTAAATATGATTAATTCATTTGAAACATTGGCAACTCCCTTCGGCATAGTTTTCCATAAGTTAGTTCTACCACCTAACTTCAGTAGCCTTGGTCAACATTCGAAAAGAAAAGAAGGAGCCCCTTTGAATGTTCAATGAGTGACTAAAAAATATAGCCTTAAATATTCAAAACTTGGATCTCACTGTCGCTATGCATCATTGGATAACAGTCCTCTGGCGGGAACCTTTTGTTCCCAACCTATGCAAAAAACATGCATCTAATATGGATGACCTTTGACAGAGAGAGAAAAAGTATATGCAAATGGAATAATTACTCCAATATGGAACTAAGTTCGAGCTGATGCAATGACAACATAGAAAGACTAGGATAAGCCTAGCTTTATCAAAGCAAGGGATGATAGGCACAGGGATTGACCACCTTGGGAACCACGTTATGCACACTATACCCCTCCTCAATGCAAATAGATCTCGGATTTTGGACCAAGCTCTGGCCACCGAAATCTTGGCCATACCAAAGAGAGCTAACACCCTACCCAAGGCAGATTTTTCTAAGCACTACTAATATCATAGAAACCAAGGCCACTCAATTGAGTCTTGAAAGATATGATTGAGAACCTCATCATGTTGGGCCACCTGAAAGACTTCATCCACAAGCCTCAGTCCCATCAACCATATCATTCTCGTCAGCAAGAACATGATAGGGATCAGAAGCTAAGACCATGATAACAAATCTCGAACCAAAAGGTGCAAAAGTCATTCAAAACAAATAACTAGAGTCAAGCCACAGATTCATATACAATAGAAATACAATAGACTTATTCCTCAAAGGTTTATTCTTAAATGATATGACCAACTTTGGTACTGATAACTGCTATGTATAGGTATATTTTTGGACAAAAATTATGCAGGAATTGTTAATTTTTCTCTAATATTTCTTCTTTTTCATGTGAATAATTGAAATTTTAACATCAATTAAGTTTTTGTGCATAAAATGTTTAAATTTTGTGAATTTACAAGTTCGTCGTGAATAATTAATGTAGAGAAACAAAGTAAAGCCCAAAGAAGACAAATTGAAGATCTGAAGCTACTCGCTCAGTGGGTCTCAGGCATCCAGTGCGATGTAGTCGCTTAGCGCCAAAAAGTATGGAGAAGTCTGGATCGTGAATGGGCACTTAGCGCGAGATTACCGCCACACACACTATGAGCAGCAATCGCGCTTAGCGCGAAGGTTGTGTGAAAACCAAGTTGAACTGCACCTATAAAAGAAGGAGAGAGAAGAAGGAAAAAACACACCGAGACATAGAGCTCTACACTGAATATCCACAAAATTAGAGTTTCCAAAATAGAGGAAACGAACCTTTAGGAGTCATTCCTTCCCTCCATCTCCATCCTTCTTTATCCTCTTCTCTCCCTATCAAACCCTTGCAATTGTAAAGCCTTTCATGAAAATAAGAGGCTAAACCCCTCATTGTTGGGAGCCTAGCAACCAAATGCTCATGACATAATTTCTTTCCTACCATTCGTTTATTGTTTTTTTTAATTATTATTGTCTTTTTTCTATGCTTAATTTCATTGATTGTGGTCTGATCACCCATATTCATGGTATATTTTAAGGGTTTAGGCATTGGGAAATGTTATTCTCTTAAGAACTGGGAAAGGGCATCTAAATGATTCATATCTAGGGATAGAATGATATTGTTTAGACTATTCTATGCATCTCTATTCATAATGCAATTTAACTAGTTTATTCTCTTAAGGGATTAGGAGATGGATTAGGTAAATTAGGCTCTTTCACTTGAGGAATCATGGTTAGAGTAAATGAGTAGATGTCGATGATAATTGGAATAATATTAAATAGACAAAAATCATTAACATTACATCAAGAGTAGTTTTGGGAAGCTAGACCCCCACATATTCGCATTCTCAATCAACCTTTGCATCACAACCCCTAAAGTGTTTGTTTTTCTTGCTCTTGCCTGTTTTAGATAATTAGTTTAATTTTATGTCAATTTACTTTTAATTTACCATCTCTTAAATCTTTAATTTAATTTATTAATTTCTTAAAAATTGGGAATACTCCAATCTAAGTACAAACAAAGTCTCTGTGAACTCGACACACGAACTTCTGTTTTACTTTAGTACTTGGGACAATTTGGTGCACTTGCCAATGAGTTAACAAGTTTTTGGCACCATTGCCGGGGAATTTGTTCTTTGTACTTGGTAATTTGGATATTTTAATTTTAAAGCAATTAGTTTTTATTAATTTCTTAATTTTTTATTTTAAAAAGAAAAAAATATTTTTTTTTCTTTTAATTTTTTTATATTTTAATTCTTTGATAACCTGCTTGGTAGTTGTTTTCTTTCTTGTATGTGAGGTATAATTTCAAGAAAAAAACCTTACTCTTTTGGATCTAGAGATTGAAGCAACTTGTAGAAGAAACAATGCCGCAAGAAGGAAAGAACAACAAGAGGTGTAGGCCAATCAAGGACCATCATCCTCTGTATCAACTTCCTCCTTCCCTATGATCAAACCACATCCAAATTTTGAACAACACATTATGATAGGGAACCGGCCACAGAGGATCACTCTAGAAGACTACTCAGTTCCTCTACACCTTAGTACTTTACAAGCATAGTCCAACCTGAAGTTCAAGTTACCAACATCACTTATCCACAATCCCTCATCCAGCTCATTCAAGGGAATATCTTTCATGGCTTACCAAATGAAGATCCATATGTTCACCTTGCCACATACATAGAGATCTGCAACATAGTGAAGATAGCAGGAGTTCCAAAAGATGCCATCCACCTCAACCTGTTTTCCTTTTCCGTAGCTGGCGAAGCAAAAAGATGGCTTTACTCGTTCAAGGGGAAAAACTTGTGGACATGGGAAAAGGTGGTAGAGAAGTTCCTGAAGAAGTATTTTCTAGAGTCCAAGACCACCGAGGGGAAGGTGGAGATCTCTTCATTCCACCAATTCCCTGAGGAATCATTGAGTGAAGCTCTAGACCATTTCTATGGTCTACTCTGGAAGACTCCTACCCACGAGTTCAATGAGCTAGTTCAGCTAAACATATTCATTGACGACTTGCGACCCCATTCCATGCAGCTTCTCGATGCCTCTATTGGTGGAAAGATCAAATTGAAGACACCTGATGAATCTATGGAGTTGATTGAAAATATGGCAACCAGTGACCATGCCATCCTTCGTGATCAAGCTTACACGCCTACAAAGAAGAGTCTTCTTGAGCTCACATCTCAAGATGCATTACTAGCTCAAAAGAGAAGGAGCGACCATGCCATCCTTCATGATCGAGCTTACACGCCTACAAAGAGGCATTACAAGCTCATTGCCAAGAAAATAGAGACCCTTACAGAGACATTGAACAAACTTCCTCAACAATTTTATGCAGTGCAATCGGCTCATTCTTCAGTCATACAAATTGGAGGATGCAACATTTGTGGTGGGGCCCATGAGTCAGGCATATGCATAGCTCAAGACGATGCATCCAAAGAAGACAACTACATGGCCATTCCCAACTGCCAAAGGTTTTATCAAGGAAGACCTCCAGAATACAATCAGGGGGGAAATTTCTCTCAAGTCCAGGGCTGGAGATCCCATCCTAGGAATAACTTCAACAAAGATCAAGGTTGTCCATCCATCTGGCCTTCCAATCAAGGGCCTAATCTTTATAAGAGGACCACTAAGCTAGAAGAGACTCTGACTCAAATTATGTAGGTTTCTCTGTCAAATCATTAGAGCACTGAGTCAGCCATCAAGAATCTGGAGGTACAAGTGGGCCAATTAGCTAAGCAATTGGCTGAAAAGTCCATGGGAAATTTTGTGGCCAACGCGGAGAAGAATCCAAAGGAGGAGTGTAAGACAATTTTCACCAAGAGTCTGAGAAGGGAGAGTGTTGAGAAGGAGAACAAACTTAAGGGAGTATTGGAGGATGTGAGTGATGAGGAAGGAGAGGAAAAACAGAGAGAAAAGGTTAAAAATAAAGAGAAAAAAATTGAAAAAAAATGAAAAAAGAAAAAAAGAAAAAAATGAAAGTAAAGAGAGTGGTGATAAGGACTTAATCACTAAGACCAAAAGTGACTTAGCTCGAGAGGCTAAAAAGGAGATACCATCAGTCCCAGTGAAGAATGTCCCATATCCCTTGGTGCATCAAAGAAAGAGAAAGAACGATATTTTGCTCATTTTCTTGACATCTTCAAGAAGTTGGAAATCACCATTCCTTTTGGAGAGGCCTTACAGTAGATGACGTCATATACCAAATTCCTGAAGGACCTTTTTACAAAGAAAAGGAAATACATCAATAATGAGAGCATCATGGTGGAAGGAAATTGTAGTGTTGTGGTCCAGAGGATTCTACCACAAAAATTCAAAGATCCAGGAAGTGTAACCATCCCATGCTCTATTGGGGATGTGTCAGTGCGGTAAAGCTCTCATTAATCTGGGGGCAAGCATCAATTTGATGTCTCTCTATGTGCCAAAGAATTGGGAACCTGAAGATTGCTCCTACTAGAATGACTCTTCAACTAGCGAACCATTCTATTACCAGACCATATGGTGTAGTTAAAGATGTCCTAGTTAAGGTTCACCAATTCACTTTTCCGGTGGACTTTGTGATGATGGACATAAAAGAGGATTCTGATATCCCCTTGATATTGGGCAGACCATTCATGCTTACTACAAAATGCGTTGTGGACATGGGGAATGACAACTTGGAGATGAGTGTGGAGGACCAGAAAGTCAACTTCAACTTGTTTGAGGCAATAAAGCATCCCAGTGATAGCAAGACTTGCTTCAAGGTGGAGGCAATTGAGCAAGAAAATGAAGCCAAGCCAGTCATGAATCCAGCAAACCCTTCCATTGTCTTCTCGAGGCCAAGGCGGGTCAGGGCCTGAGCCACTCTAGACGCTCCACCAACTCCACCTCCGATGATCCCTCCTCCAGCCACCTCTCCTACAGTCGGCAAACCTTCTCCCTCTTCCTCTCAACTGCAGCAGCTCCTCCCCATGTTGTAGACCCTTCACCACGGTTGGTACCTACTAATGCAGAGCCTCTACCATCTCTTCCTCCAGCAGCCGATGATGGCGCCAGAGGCATTCCTAGCCTAGGTTGTTTGGCCAAGAGTTCAACTTCCTTTTGTCGGGAGGGGGGGTGACACCTCTGGCACTGGTGGTGATGATGCCGCAGATGCAGAAGCTGATGATGATTATGTTGCAGACATCACTACTACTCAAGGAACTTGGGATCCAGGGCCGCCACATGATTAAGGCCCATTTTGATCAGGACTCTTTTCTTTATTTTTAGTTTTATTTTATTTTAGTTTATTTTACTTTCAATTTATTTTCTCACATTTATGACAATTTAATTTCGGTAGTTTAATTTTAATAGTTTAAATTCATTCATTTAATAATTTTAATTTAGTTTGATGCATGATAGAGAAGTAGGGTACTTATTGATTGGTTGCAAAACTTTTTGAGTGAATCAATTGCATAAGTGAGATAAATTGCATACTTTTGTGAAATTTCTGATTCTTGTGTAAGCAGGCATCAGTGTAAGTGTTGGAGTGTTAATTAATCATACAAGAGTGAAGAGGTTAGTATTTCTGACAGAAAAACATGGAATGTGAACCTGAATGCTTCATAAAAATCGATGAGTTGTGTGAACTTTAAACTGTGAGAGAACGATTGGTTTTAATTTTCCGATTTTGCGTGATTCTTAGATTGTTTGAATGCATGTATGATGTGGAGATGATCAAGGCCATGTTTATTTTATTTTAGCCACTTAGCCAAAAAGTCATCTTGTGAATGAATATATCCCTTAAACCCTTGTTGTGCCTAATGTAAATTATTTGTCATTAGAATCCAAGCCTAATGAAATTGATATTGACTAACTACCCTTTCTTAGGTTGTAGGAGATTGCTCATGAATCCAGACAAATTTGTCCCAAATTTGGGGGAGTGTTTTTGGGTGAATTTTTATTGCAGGAATATGAATAAACAACACAAGCTAATGTAAGTCAAAGTATATGGTATTACTCCAGCCAAGTACTAATGTCTATTACTTCTTCAAAATAAATAAATAAATATCTTGTTATTTTGAAGAATAAAAGCTCGGGTAAACCATGATCAAAGAAAGTGGATGTGCTGAAAAGAGTAGCAAAATAATAAGGTTGGTGTAGTGAAAAAAATTTGAGTTATGGTTTGTCATGAATTGGGAGAATGAATGTTCTCCTATATCCTAAGCTTTGAATCCAAGAAAAACCATGATTCCTTTGTTAGCCCAGCCACGTTACAAGCCTGATAAAGTCCTTAATGATCCACATTGTGCATGTATGATTGCATTGATTGAGATGATGTGCAAAGTTAGGAATTTTACAATTCAATTGTTGTAATTAAAACACTTATAACTGAAACACTTGCGAGATTAAGAGAAACACTAGCCTTGTGAGGAATAAAGATTGGTGACTCATTCGTGTGACTTGTCATTCTTGCTAAATGATTCATCTCGAAGTGCATCATTTTCGTACTCCTTTCATGAACTTATGACAACTGTGAACTTGAGAATAGGTCAATGAAGCTTTTGGAATGTATGTAGTTATCTCATGTATTGTGATTGGTAAACTCTAAACTTTATCTCAGTGTAATTAGTTACTTTTGCTTGAGGACAAACAAAGCTTTAAATTTGGGGGAGTTTGATAGTTTCTATGTATAGTTATATTTTGGGACTAAATTATGTAGGAATTGTTAATTTTTCTCTCATATTTCTTCCTTTTCATGTGAATAATTGGAATTTTAACATCAATTAAGTTTTTGTGCAAAACGTGTTTAAAGTTTGTGAACTTACAAAGTTCTTGGTGAATGATTGACGCAGAAAAACAAAGTAAAGCCCAAAGAAGCAAAATTGAAGATCTAAAGTTGCTCGTTCGGCGCATCTCAGGCGCCCAGCATGATGCAGTCGCTTAGCGGGCAATGCACGCTTAGTGTCAGGAAGTATGGAGAAGTCTAGATTAGGAAAGGGCACTTAGCGTGAGTTATGTGTTACCGCCATACTCGCTAAGCATGGCAATCGTGCTTAGCGCGAAGGTTGCGTGAAAACCAAGATGAACTGGACCTATAAAAGAAGGAGAGGGAAGAAGGAAAAAAACACACTGAGACACAGAGCTCTACACTGAATATCCATGAAATTAGAGTTTTCAAAATAGGAGAAACCAACCTTTAGGAGACATTTGTTCTCTTCATCTCCATCCTTCTTTATCTTCTTCTCTCCCCATTACCCCCTTGCAATTGTAAAACATCTCATGACAATAAGAGGTTAAACCCCTCATTGTTGGGAGCCTAGCAACCAAATGCTTGCTATGTAATTTCTTTCCTTCTATATGTTTAAGGTTATTTTAATTATTATTGTCTCTTTTGTGTGCTTAATTTCATTGATTGTGGTTTGATCACCCATATTCATGGTATGTTTTTAGGGTTTAGGCTGGGAAATGTTATTCTCTTAAGAACTGGGAAAGGGCATCTAAATGATTCATATCTAGGGATAGAATGATATTTTTTATACTATTCTATGCATCTCTATTCATAATGCAATTTAACTAGTTTATTCTCTCAAGGGATTAGGTAAACTAGGATTTTTCACTTGAGGGATCATGGTTAGAGTAAATGACTAGATGTGGGTGATAGTTGGAATAATATTAAATAGAGAAAAATCATTAACATTACATCAAGAGTAGTTTTTGGAAAGCTAGATCCCAACATATTCGCATTCTGAATCAACCTTTGCATCACAACCCCCAAAGTGTTTCTTTTTCTTGCTTTTGTCTGTTTTAGATAATTAGTTTAATTTTGCGTCAATTTACTTTTAATTTTCCATCTCTTAAATCTTTAATTCAATTTATTAATTGCTTAAAAATGTGGAATACTCCAATTTAAGTACAAACAAAGTCCCTGTGGACTCGACACTCGGACTTCCATTTTACTTTACTACTTAGGATAATTTGGTGCACTTGTCAATGAGTTAACATGTACCACAATTGTAATGGTCCACCTTCATTATATAACCAACAAAGCTAAAGATTTTATTTCCATTTAATTTAAAAACTCTTTACTTAGTTTGTTTATGAAAATATTGGTAAAATTTTCTCTAATTTCCAAGCTAACCAAAGATTCAAAACTTAAATTATAAGAACTTTATATACTAAGCTTAACTAAATAAAACCCAATACCAAATGGAACTTTCACATATCACAACCTACTATAATATCACACTCAAAATAACATAGTACGATGTATACATTCATCTTCTTTGCAAGGTAATTACATAATATCCCTAAGTTGGTCCATTCTATTCATAGGACTACATAAATGAAAACAAAGAATGTAACATCCTTGATTTTCAACTTCTCAACAGCTTTCAAATTACGACACTTCACACGGTGGTACTTCACTCTACATTTTTGTTGGTCAGAACCCTCCGTAGGTAGCCTATTTTGAGACCTCAAAAATCAACTTTACCTACTTCCAGGATCAATGACTGATCCCATAAACCAACACAAGACTTTTTAGAGTGTTTTGTTTTCATTCACACACTTTATGGAAAACTTCCCAGATGGTCACTCATCCTAAAACTACTCCAAGCCAAGCATGCTTGAGTGTAAAGTTCTTAAGTGATGAGCTACCAAAAAGTACATGCATCTTGTTGGTATAGGAAGAACCAATTAATTCCTTTAAGCCATCTTGAGTTGTACAATCTCATACTTGCACAGCCTCTAGATCCCTCTCATTTTGGTGTGATTCAATCGGGGAGTTACAAAGAAGACAACAGGTATTCAATCCAGTGCACACCCTATCCACAAAGTCTCCAAGAGGAAGATGCACCTAAAAACTATATGCTCTCTAAACATGTAGTTTGAGATCATCACAGTCACAATAATGTATGTTGCATGCACGGATAAGCTCACTAGAACAAACATATTTAAGCACAACTTGAAATTAAATAAGAATATGCATGTATATATAATTATCTTTATTATAAAACTTTGCATCTTAGGAGAAAGATAACAAAGGCATTTAACTCACCAAAAAGGGATTTCATAAACTTAACCGATCATTAACATCATATTTCAATCACCAATTTTCACCATAAGACATCCATTATTAATAATTATTATCTTATCTTAATTCAATACTCACAAATGTACACCAATAAACAACTACAAATAACAACTTTGTAATCTAACCATCTTAACTGTTACATACAATATCATCATAACATAAATCCAACTACATGTTGGATCAAGTGGCCTCGGAATAATTAAGAAGGGGGGGTTGAATTAATTATTCATGTACCTTGACAAATTAAAACTTATCCTTCTTAATGTTACTAGATTCAATTAGGCTTTACTACTAAGTTATGTAACTTAAAGAAAAGTAAAGCGTAAAAATAAAGTACACAGCAGAAATTAAAAAGTGTAGGGAAGAAGAAGTGATGTGTCATTATTTTCTCCTATTTCTTAACCCTTTTTGCACCATTTTAAGTACTGATTAATCTTAATTGTCAAATTAATTAGGCAGTTTTATTATTTGGGCCCATTCAGCTAATTTGATGTTTTTAATCTAATTTCAAGAATTATTGAAGCAGTGGGCTTGAATCCAGAATTGGGCTTGGACTTGAAGAGGGCAGACTATTTTATTCTACAAAATTTTATCTTATCTAGACTTTATCTTATCTAGATATTATTTAGATTTGATCTCATCTAGATATTATTTCATCTAGATCTTATCTAGATTTGATTTTATTTTATTTATGGGCTTGTATTTAAAACATATTTGTAAGCTTTGGGGCGGGAAAACTATATAACAGCACCAAGGTTCTAGTTTACGCTCTCTTCTCTTCTCTCATATTTTCGTTTTTAGTTTTAGGCTTTTAGACATTATTTTCGTTTTGCAATTCCAGCTTTTACTTTTCGTTTCAGCAATAAAATTTCATTCTTCAATCTATAATTTCGTTCTCTATTTGATTAATGGAAGGCTAAGTCCCCAACGTTGTTTTCTCTTGAGGATCAAGCACAATTCTCTTTAAGGTTCTATTATTACTGTTAAATTTTGTTCAGTTTTTCCTCTTCACTAATTACTCTGAATTTGTTGCTTTTAATTCATGCATGCTTAGTGCTTGATTAATTGTCTCTGTGCTTAATTTACGTTCATGCTTAATGATCGTTTATGAGTAATTGGTGTATGTGTTGCTTAATCACATAATGAATGCCTTATGTTGAATTTTGCTTAGTAATTTAATTTAGGGTTGGATTAAGTGGTTGAACTGATAAAGGATAAATTCTCGCAACCTAGGATAAGAGACTTGCTTGTGAATCAAGGGGAAACAACGTGTTTTAATTCTGATATTTTCTAATTCACATTTATTCGCTGTTTAATTTACAAAAGCAAACAAACCACCCCCCCCCCGATTCATTACTATTTTCCTAATATCTGTCATGAACGTTTGGTTGACCATTGCACGTTGGGAGATGACCTAGGATCACTTCCTAGATACTACATTTTTAATGTTTATTTGATTCGGGTACAGCCTCGATCAAATTTGGCACCGTTGCCGAGGAGCAGTGTCCAAAGGTTCATAATAGCTAGTAATTCGTGTTTTATGTTTTATGCTTTCGTGTGTTGTGTTCGTGTTGCGTTAAGTGTGTTTAGAGTCTTGTTATTTTGTTTAGTGTGGTATTTTGTTTTAGTTTTTCTGTTTAGTACTTCCCCTGTTTTAGTTTTGTGTTTTGCTGTGAATAGTGATTTGCGACGGATTTAGCGACCACTTTTGTTGAACTGGAAAACAGGGTAGTAGTGGAAATCCCTTAGCGACAGATTTTAGAGACCACCCTTGCTGAATTAATTAGGATTTTTTGTTTTGGTAGCTATATTTGTTATTTTTGGCTGAATTTTTTGTGGTCACTTCTTTTGATCCATGTTTTGTGGGAAAAATAGCTGGAGCCCTTAGTTTGGTCAGATTTGAAAGTTCCAAAAAAGTAGCAAATTTGATTTTGGTCAAAACTTCAAACGGCCATAACTTTCGCTCCGGTTATCAGAATCGCTATTATTATATATGTATTTGGGGTAGAAAAAAATTTCCCATGTCATGGCAGCCTGCCGTAGGCCGGCTGAGGTCTCATTCTTCCAAAAATTGCGATTTTGTCAAATTTTTTTTATTTTCCAAGTATTATTCTCTTATTTTTCTCAACTTATCATTTTTAGCTTCTATAGTTAGACTTTGAATTTTTGTTTGAAATTTTTGTGTTATCTTCTCATCATTTTATAAGGTTGCTCACAAAATTTCAAGTCATTTGGATATCATTTAATGGTAGCTGTAGTTCAAACCTACACTGTGTTGGGTTACAAGTGTGAGGTGAAGTCCCACATCGAGTAAAAGTGGAGAGGTTGAGCACCATATAAGTGAGGAGAAGACCCATAAACCTGAGCCTTAAGGTTTTGGGTTAGAGTGTGGTGTCAGGTCTCCTTATGTGGTGGCTCGTGGTCCACAGGTGTACCCCTCGAATCTCCCCAACAATTGGTATCAGAGCCGATGGTTCAAGTTGGTGACCGGCTCAGACGAGTATGCAAGTACCGCAGGTGGCCCGAATGGCTAGCGGCACAGCGTGCCCCGCAGGTGGAGCGGGGTGGCCAAAATGGCTAGCGGGCAGGGCAAGTACCGCAGGTGGCCATGGCTATACTCGTGGATGATAAAAGACTTCCCCTAGAGGGGGAGGCTATCATGTGGAAGAGACTCACACTTGAGGGGGAGATGTGTTGGGTTACAAGTGTGAGGTGAAGTCCCACATCGAGTAGAAGTGGAAAGGTTGAGCGCCATATAAGTGAGGAGCAGACCCATAAACCTGAGCCTTAAGGTTTTGGGTTAGAGTGTGGTGTCAGGTCTCCTTATATGGTGGCTCGTGGTCCACAGGTGTGCCCCTCGAATCTCCCCAACACACTATTACTTGCATAAAAAGGCAACTAGTTGTGCATGCTGAATATAGTGTATGACTAGAGGCAATCCATCTGACTTACAACCCTTTGATCCTGAGATAGATAGGACATTTCATAGATTAGTTAGACATCAGTTAGTACCTTTTGAGCATCCTGAGCATTCTCTTATTGGTGATTTTGAGCATTATTGCTTTGAACATTCTGAGAACATGGCACAACCTCCACCCCGTGAGAGGACTCTAAGGGAAATGGTTGCACCTGATTTCACCTACGAAAGCTTGTGCATCCAATACCCTGATGAGGATGTCCCATATGTTCTTAAAACGGGACTAATCCATTTGCTTCCAAAGTTTCATGGCCTTGCAGGTGAAGACCCGCATAAACATCTAAAGAATTCCATATTGTCTGCTTCACCATGAAACCCCCAGATGTCCAGGAGGATCACATATTTCTGAAGGCCTTTCCTCATTCTTTAGAGTGAGTGGCAAAGGACTAGCTCTATTACCTAGCTCCATGGTCCATCACGAGCTGGGATGACCTCAAGAGAGTATTCTTAGAAAAAATTTTCCTTGCTTCCAGGACCACGACCATCAGAAAAGATATTTCAGGAATTAGGCAACTTAGTGGAGAGAGCTTATATGAATACTGGGAAAGATTTAAGAAACTATGTGCCAGTTGCCCTCACCACCAGATTTCTGAGCAGCTTCTCCTCCAATATTTTTATGAAGGACTCAGTAACATGGAGAGAAGTATGATAGATGTTGCCAGTGGTGGAGCCCTTGGAGACATGACCCCTGCTGAAGCCAGAAATTTAATTGAGAAGATGGCTTCAAACTCCCAGCAATTTAGTGCCAGAAGTGATGCTATTGTCATTAGAGTAGTGCATGAAGTAGCCACGAATTCATCTTCATCAGCCGAGACTAAGAAGCTTGAAGGTAAACTAGATGCCTTGGTTAACCTGGTAACCTAACTAGCCGTGAATCAAAAATCTGCACCTGTCGCCAGACTCTGTGGTTTATGCTCCTCTGCCGACCACCGCACAGACCTTTGCCCTTCTGTGCAACAATCTGAAGCAATTGAACAGCCTGAAGCTTATGCTGCAAACATCTACAATAGACCTCCTCAACCTCAACAGCAAAATCAGCCACAACAGAACAGTTATGACCTCTCCAGCAACAGGTACAGTCCCGGGTGGAGGAATCATCCCAACCTTAGATGGTCGGATCCTTCACAATAGCAGAAACAACAACAACAACCTTATTTTCAGAACGCTGCTGATCCAAGCAGACCATACGTTCCTCCACTAATCCAACAGCAATAATAGCAACAGCCCCAGAAACAACAAATAGTTGAGGCCCCTCCACAACCTTCCCTTGAAGAACTTGTGAGGCAAAAATGACTATGCAAAACATGCAGTTTCAACAAGAAACCAAAGCCTCCATTCAAAGCTTAACCAATCAGATGGGATAATTGGCTACACAGTTAAATCAACAACAGTCCCAGAATTCTGACATATTACCTTCTCAATCTATCCAGAATCCCAAAAATGTGAGTGTCATTGCATTGAGGTCGGGAAAGCAGTGTCTAGAACCTCAACCAGCAACATCTTCCTCATCCGCAAATGAACCTGCCCAACTTCACTCTACTCCAGAAAAAGATGATGACAAAAACTTAAAGAGTAAGTTACCTAACAATTTCTATGCAGGTGAATCTAAAGAGAAGCAGCATATCCCTCTTCCATTCCCTCCAAGAGCAATTTCCAACAAAAAAATGGAAGAGTCAGAGAAGGAGATCTTGGAAACATTTAGAAAAGTAGAAGTAAACATACCTCTGCTGGATGCAATAAAGCAAATTCCAAGATATGCTAAATTCTTGAAGGAGTTGTGCACTAATAAGCGGATGCTTAAAGGAAGTGAAAGAATTAGTATAGGCAGTAATGTCTCCTCATTGATTGGTAAATCTGTTTCCCAAATCCCTGAAAAATGTAAAGATCCAGGTACATTCAACATACCTTGTATTATAGGGAACAATAAGTTTGACAATGCCATGCTAGATTTAGGAGCTTCTGCTAGTGTGATGCCTTTGTCTATTTTTAATCCTCTATCTCTTGGTCCCTTGTAGTCAACTGATGTGGTAATTCATTTAGCTAATAGAAGTGTTGCCTATTCTGTTGGTTTCATAGAGGATGTCCTAGTTAGAGTTGGTGAACTAATTTTCCCTGTTGATTTTTATATTTTGAATATGGAGGAGGGATTTTCTAAAGGATCAGTTTCCCATCATTCTAGGTAGACCTTTTATGAAAACTGCTATAACTAAGATAGATGTATATGCAGGCACACTATCTATGGAGTTTGGTGATATAACTGTTCATTTTAATATTCTTGATGCTATGAAACACCCATCCGAAGATCTTTCTGTATTTCGTGTTCAAATAATTGACCATATTGTTGATGAATACATGATTGATCTTCATTCTAATCTGCATGCCTGCCACTCTTCATGCATTGAATCTGAACTTGTACTTGATCATATGACTGAATTTAATGTTGAGAGTGAATCTGAAATTGATATTAATTACATGTCTGGTGATGTTTTACCTCTTGAGATTGATTTTCTAGAGTCAGATAGAACTAACCATGTTTCAGGAAGTACACATACCTCTGACTTTCTTTATGAGGTACAGGCTGAGAAACCATCTCTTTCTACCATTATCTAGCCGCCCACACCAAAATTGAAGCCTCTGCCATCAAATTTAAAATATGCTTACTTAGATGATAACAAAAGTTTTCCAGTAATTATATCTGCCTCCCTTGCTGATGAGCAAGAGGAGAAGTTGTTATCAATTCTCAAGAAGCATAAGAAGGCTATAGGCTGGACTCTGGCGGACATTCCTGGTATTAGCCCATCCACATGTATGCATCAGATAAATTTAGAGGATGGGGCTAAACCAGTAAGACAGCCACAAAGAAGACTCAACCCAGTGAATCTTGATGTAGTGAAGAAGGAGGTAACCAAGCTTTTGTAAGTTGGCATCATTTATCCTATCTTCGACAGCCAATTGGTGAGTCCCGTCCAGGTAGTCCCGAAGAAAACTGGCCTCACCGTGATCAAAAATGAGAAGGAGGAGTTGATTCCTACTCGGGTGCAGAACAGTTGGAGAGTCTGCATCGACTATAGGAGGCTGAACCAGGTTACCAAAAAGGACCATTTTCCACTGTCATTCATTGACCAGATGCTTGAACGCCTGGCAGGTAAATCTCACTACTGCTTCCTTAATGGTTTTTCTGGTTATATGCAAATCACTATTGCTCCTAAGGATTAAGAAAAGACCATATTCACCTGCCCCTTCGGCACTTTTGTCTATAGGAGGATGCCTTTTGGCCTGTGCAATGCCCCTGGTACCTTCCAGCGGTGCATGATCAGTATTTTTAGTGATTTTTTAGAAAATTGCATAGAGGTGTTTATGGATGATTTCACTATATATGGATCCTCTTTTGATATTTGTTTGGATCGTCTAGAAAAGGTTTTGAATAGATGCATTGAAACTAACCTTGTTCTAAATTTTGGAAAATGTCATTTTATGGTTGAGCAAGGTATAGTTTTAGGCCACATTATTTCCAATAAGGGCATTGAAGTAGATCCTGTAAAAATTTTATGTTATTTCACAATTGTCTTACCCCTCTTGTGTGCGAGAAGTGCGATCTTTTCTTGGTCATGCAAGATTCTACAGGCGCTTTATAAGAGATTTTAGTAAGGTAGCCCTTCCACTATCCAACTTGTTGCAAAAGGAGGTGGAGTTTGACTTTAATGATAAATGCAAAGAGGCCTTTCATTGCCTCAAAAGAGCACTGACTACCACCCCTATCATTCAGGCACCTGATTGGACAGCCCCATTTGAGCTAATGTGCGATGCATCCAATTACACATTGGGGGTTGTCCTTGCTCAAAAGATCTCCTTACTTCAGCTTACTTCTTTTCCACCATGATTTAGGGAGTTTTTCTTTTCCTATCTCCTTCTTTACTTTTATTACATTTGTCCGATTCTATTTGATGGTTTAATTGCTTTTCATCTTTTAATTGTGCTACAATGAGGACAATGTGTTGTTTAAGTATGGGGGGAGTGTTCTTTGGTTTTGGTTTTGCTAGTTTTGTCTGTGTTAAATTTGTTAGTTTTGTTGGGTTTCTAGTTTAATATTTTAGGTCAATTTTGTTTGCATGTACAACTTTGCATATTTTTCTTTGAATTATAGGATATGTTCAAGAAATGGGTAATTGTTCTGAAAATAAAAGTCTCTTGACATTTTGTGATTTGAAATCCTTGTTTTTCCTCTACATGTCATGATACTTTTGAAAGCTCAATTTGAAAGTGATAAGTTTACCTTGGTGAGAATTTGAGCCATCCATCATCATAATCTTTTGGTGTGTTTTGCCCCATTGATTGCTTGCACAATAGCCTTGGCTTGATTCTTGTTGATGCTTCCTAATTCACATGCATATTTGGAAATGATTTAGGCAATTTTGTTCTTATAAACTTCTAGCCGAATGGACTTACCTTGAATTAATTTCTTTGATAGCCCCTTTGAGCCTATGTTCCCCTTTCTTTGTTTTGAAGCTCATTACAAGCCTTAAGTGAAAAACCATGATATCACCTTACCCTTAAGGAATTTTGGAGCTTTGGAATTATTTTGGGAATAAGTGTGGGGGGGTATGTTTCATTGGAAGATATGATTTTTGGCCATGCTTAATGTTTTATTTTGGTCATGCTTGATGTATATATATATTGCCTAGTTCTTGCTTTAATCTTCAAATTCGTACTGTTTAAAAAAAATTGGAAAAAAGAGAAATGAATGAAAAAAAAATTCAATTGCTGCAAATTCTGCAAATTCGTACTGTTCAAAAAAAAAGAAAAAAAAAGAGAAGAAGAAAAGAAGTGAAGTTGAATAAATGAGGTCTTGTTATGAGAACTTGATTTGGGAGCCTTGGTTGATTTTGTTGATATTAGAGGGTTTGGGTTTACTACTTGTGCTTAATTTCCACTTATTCCCCATTGCTCCTCTATTCCTTTGGGATTTAGCTACTTATTCCATATTTTTTCCCTACCTTGTCCTTGGCCTCATTACAACCTTTAAAGACCTTTTGATCCTCATGTGCATGTGTTTGTCAAGTTGTTTGTCAATTTTAGAATTTTGCCAAGTCTATGTGGTGTTTGTTTTCATGGGTGCTTCAAGAGTAAACAATAGCCTAGACACTTGAGAGATAGAGTGTATATCTTGTGAGGCTTAATCATTTTTCATTCTTGAGCCGATTAACTATTTTGCCATGATTGGGTTACTTGAATGATTTTCACGAATGTCTTGACTCTTTGGATCTCTTCATGTTAGATGTTACCCGTTCCTTTCATTCTTTGATGTTCATTGAGAAATATGTAAATGTTTTTGTTTGTCTCTCTTTGATATCCTTGGATTTTGTTCTTTATTTCATTTTGCCCAGGAGTGCAAAGGGCTAAGTATGGGGGGTTTTGATGTGTCATTATTTTCTCCTATTTCTTAACCCTTTTTGCACCATTTTAAGTACTGATTAATCTTAATTGTCGAATTAATTAGACATTTTTATTATTTGGGCCCATTCAACTAATTTGATGTTTTTAATCTAATTTCAGGAATTAATGAAGCATTGGGCTTGAATCCAGAATTGGGCTTGGACTTGAAGAGGGCAGACTATTTTATTCTACAAAATTTTATCTTATCTAGACTTTATCTTATCTAGATATTATTTAGATTTGATCTCATCTAGATATTATATCATCTAGATCTTATCTTATCTAGATTTGATTTTATTTTATTTATGGGCTTGGATTTAAAACAGATTTGTAAGCTTTGGGGCGGGAAAACTATATAACAACACCAAGGTTCTAGTTTAGGCTCTCTTCTCTTTTCTCATATTTTCGTTTTTAGTTTTAGGCTTTTAGACATTATTTTCGTTTTGCAATTCCAGCTTTTACTTTTTGTTTCAGCAATAAAATTTCGTTCTTCAATCTATAATTCCATTCTCTATTTGATTAATGGAAGGCTAAGTCCCCAGCGTTGTTTTCTCTTGAGGATCAAGCACAATTCTCTTTAAGGTTCTATTATTACTGTTAAATTTTGTTCAGTTTTTCCTCTTCACTAATTACTCTGAATTTGTTGCTTTTAATTCATGCATGCTTAGTGCTTGATTAATTGTCTCTGCGCTTAATTTACGTTCATGCTTAATGATCGTTTATGAGTAATTGGTGTATGTGTTGCTTAATCACATAATGAATGCCTTATGTTGAATTTCGCTTAGTAATTTAATTTAGGGTTGGATTAAGTGGTTGAACTGATAAAGGATAAATTCTCGCAACCTAGGATAAGAGACTTGCTTGTGAATCAAGGGGAAGCAACGTGTTTTAATTCTAATATTTTCTAATTCACATTTATTCACTGTTTAATTTACAAAAGCAAACACCCCCCCCCCCCCCTCATTCGTTACTATTTTCCTACTATCTGTCATGAACGTTTGGTTGACCATTGCTCGTTGGGAGACGACCTAGGATCACTTCCTAGATACTGCATTTTTAATGTTTATTTGATTCGGGTACGGCCTCGATCAAGAAGACAAACACAAGAATTTTATACTGGTTCGGCAATAATCCGTGCCTATATCCAGTCCCCAAGCAACCACTGGTTCTTGAGATTTCTTTCAACCTTGTAAAAACCTTTACAAGCAAAGATCCACAAGGTATGTACCCTCCCTTGTTCTCTTTGAACAACCAAGCGGATGTACCCTCCACTTGAATTGATCCATAAGAGATGTACCATCTCTTGTTCTCAGTTACAACAACCCAAGTAGATGTACCATCTACTTGTACCACAAAGGATGTACCATCCAATGTGTTAAGACAAAGAATTCTCAGGTGGTTAGTCCTTTGAAATCTTTTGTTTAAGGGAAAGGGAAGAATCAAAAGAATTCTCAGGCGGGGTCCTTTGAATTCTTTTGGAAAGGGAGAAGGGAGACACAAAAGAATTCAGGTGGTTAGTCCTTCGTTCTTTTGGAAAAGGGAGAAGAGAGACACAAAAAGAATTCAGGCGATTAGTCCTTGTTGAATTCTTTTTGGCAAAGGGAGAAGAGAATGAAAAGATATAGCACACTTTTGTTTTCTGTAGAATTTTCACTTGCAGAAGAACAAGGTTTGGAAAAGAAACTTAGAAAGCTTTTTGGCAAAGGAAGAAGAAGAAGAAGAAAGATGAGTAGGAAAGAATTGTAAAGGTTTAAAGGTTTCTCAAAAGTTGTTCAAGAAGTTGTTGTGAATGCAAGTCAAGGTCTTGTTTTTATAGACTCTTCATGTTTAGTCAAGAAAACCATTGGAAGAGTTATAACCTTGAGAAAATCATGTCAAGAGTTACGTCTCTTGACCTTTTATTCAAAACTTGTCATTAGTAATCGATTATCATAATCATGTAATCGATTACACAATGCATTTTATGAAAAGATGTGACTCTTCACAATTGAATTTGAATTTCAACGTTCAGATACACTGGTAATCGATTGCCAATATATTGTAATTGATTACACCATTTAAAAATCATTTGGAACATTGAAAATTTAGTTAAAACTTTTTGAAATCAAATTTTATCACTGGTAATCGATTACAGGAAACTGGTAGTCGATTACCAGAGAGTAAATACTCTGGTAACTTAGAAAAATTTGAGAAAACTCTTTTGTAAAACAAAACTGTGCTATGTTTGGTTTTTGAAAAATCCTTTTCAATACTTCCCTTGTGAAGTCTTCTTGATTTATTCTCTTGAATCTTGAATTCATCTTCTCTTGAATCTTGAAATTAATCTTGATTTTGAACTTGTTGACTCAATCTTGAAATCATTCTTTTGGGCTTTTTGTCATCATCAAAACTACTTGATTCATACTTGAATCATCATCATGAAGCTTGCTTTTACACTACCACCATCACATTTGACTCAAACAACATCATTAACAACAAACTCTAGTCCATGGAATTTTCTATACCATTTGGGCAATCCCCAGAGACCCATCCCGTAGCATGGTTGCACTCTCTGACCATTCAGGGAGTCCCTTGAGTTAGCCCTATGGAGGAAGTGTGGTTATATTTATAATAGACAAGTGTATGTGTTGCTTTACCTTTGTAAGTAAGGTTTGCAAGACCATACATCTCTAGGGATTTTCCTACTCATTTATTCTACAAGCTCTTTCTTGTTAGTCATAATGAAAACTCCCAACATTAGGTTGAGCAAGTCACCTATCAACACGACTGTGCACTAATAACACAAATTTATTTGGAATCTCATTCGATCTTAGATACAACACCTTCGTACTTGCCATCTCCAATGGCCTAACTTAAGGGTCCAAATAAATCTCACCTTATTTGGAATCTTCTATAATCTTAGATATGAGACCTTTGTATTTGCCATCAATAAATGACCTAACTTAATGGTCTAAGTCTCAACAACAACAATTCATCCCATACTAAAAAAATTCAACTGAGCCTTTTGGAAAGCAATTTTCATCACTCTAACACGTCATTCAAAGTTAAAACATAAGGGTGGATACTTATGAATATATCCAACTAAGCGAGAGCCCTAGGTTGCTTTAGTGGATCGAAATTTTGGCGTGAAACTTACCCTCCTAAAGTAGCCATTTTTCTATAAATGTCTTCCCAAAAGTGCATAACTAACTCATTTAAAATGTATAGAGGTGATTCCATTAACAATTCACACTCACAACACACATATCATCATGTCAGCAAAATATAGACATCTCAACAACAAAGTTAATACTTACTAAATTACACTACATTAAGATAAAACTTTGTTTTCAATTACTACCATAACCATTCCAATGATGTGGTTATCTTAATAACAATAGCATACATATCTCCTCAAAAGCATTTAAACATGACATTCATATGACAACAAAGTTCTGGCATCCATATGACAACATATACATACAATTCAAGCAATAGAAATCACTTAAGGAATAAATATGAAAGGCAATTACATCAAATGCCCATCCTCTAACTAACTAGAAAGTACTTATTGTCCAAAGGACCATGATTAGCACAGTTATTATAAGCTTAGCCCACAAAACCCTTGTGCTTAGCACTTGTAGCTTATGCCTAGCACGCTGGAACAAGGGTTGCAAACTTACTCCCTGGATATCCTTAGGCTTAGCACAACCATCAGGGAGTCCACACAAATGATCAAGCCTACAATTTTTTTTTAAAAAAAAAACTCAAGCAGGTTGATCACCTTGCGAAAGTTGCAATCCTCACTCTCAAGAGCCAACCCATGGATTTTAATCAAACCCAAGTATACCAAAACATTTCTAAACACTCATATTACATTTCTAACCAAATAATTTGCTCAATAAACCCTTCAATCAAGCTTAATTGTGAAATTCCTAAATCTAAAAAACTTAGGTTTCAAAAGGAGAATAGGTAATATAACACAATACTCCAACAAATCAATAATTCATTATGACAACACAATAAAGCATATGATAGAGCTTACTTTACCTATAGTTCTAAGCTTAGATTCTTTGGGAAAGAACAAAAGGGTAAACACATACGTCAAAAGAATAAGCTTTCTCTTTATCCACCAACAATACACACAAACACCAAAAGGAAAGGCCTTCTAAGCCAAAGGGAGGAGGATCAATTCCATCTTGAAAGGGAGGGATCCACAACTTAAATCTCTAGAGAGGAAATGAAACTTGGAGAAGGAGGGGAAAACAAGAAATGAAAGAAAGAGGAAGAGCTTAAGCTTTTAGACTTTGGGATGGTGTGTTTTAAAATAAAGTTTTGGCCTTTTCCCATAATACTACCCTATGCTACATGTTTAAAATCCACTTTCTTGGCCCGACCCTCCTAGTGTCACTAAAACACATAAAGCACACAGAGGTCATTCCATTTTATTAGTAAGCTCATTAACAACACAAATTTGAATTAAATTCTTATTTTGATGTTAATCAAACATTTAACATATATTATGAAAAATCATAGTGTTACATTTGGATATACTCCTCTCAATCATTAATATTTTTCTCTGGCTCTTCTCTTATTCTTACATCTATTACATTTAGTTTGTTCGCATTATTATTTTAGGACCTCACTCTCATTATCAATGCTTTTCTACCATAACTTTATCTAGTTAACTCAACAATCCTTTCTTAGACTCTACCCTCTATTCCTTAAATACTTAATGTCGTCCACTAAGGTTAAATCTAAGGCTAACAATGGTCAAAGATATATACTCCTAACATTAACCTTAAATTACACCATTTTATCCATCTTATTTAATAACATATGTCTTGTTCTAATAACATGTTCTTATAACCCCAACATTGATGCCTCATCAATTCACATTATAGGTCAAAACTACCATCTTCATATACATACAACATAATAACACAATTCAACATCTTAAAACAAAATGAACATATTATTCCATGTTCCTAAATCTTTATTCCATGCACATGTGGTACCAATCAAAACTCATGAAGTAGTCATGGAGCACATGCCTAGTCATAAGAAGCTCCATCAACACCTGATACCTAGAATTATGTCCTTTAGTGGCTAGTTAGGGTTTTTCCAGCTTTTGAAGTACTCTCGATGCATGGGATCAACATGATTTAATGGGGTTTACACACAAGACTCTATTAACCCAAGGTCCAGGTTGAACTCATTGCGAGCCCCCACTTTCCAAATTTATGTCTACCTTCCACCATGACAATTGTCTCAAATGTTATGATGCATGCCTTACATAATGGACACACATGTTCTTCTGAACTTCTCTTCACAAACATGGAAGTCTCATTCTCGCTTCTTACAGGCTAGGTCCATCACTGACAAAATGTCACCCAATCCCATTCTGGTTTTTCATTGAATAGGTCACCTATCTCAATGATATCAAGTCACGTGACACATATCATATAAAAATATCACATGTTAAACACACCATACATCTCATAGCACAAGTCATGTTCATAGCCAAGGGAACAACATTCTCACACATAATTCATTCACAAACATCTTATATGTGTTAACTCATTGGCAAGCACACCAATTTGTCTAAGTAGTATTCTAAAATGGTAAGACCGAGTATCATTTTCGTAGGGATTTTGTTTGTACTCAAGATAGTGTATACCCAATTTGTGTGCAATTAATGAATGAATTTAAGAAATGCAATTTAAGTCATTTTTTTTGTAAATTAGATATTTATGTGATTTTAGAGTAAGGCTGAGCAAAGAAAACAAACACTGGGAATGGTGAAGAAACGTGAATGCAAGAGTTGATTATGTTGGGGGCTTCCTACCAAAACTTCTCTTGACGTAAGATAATTAATTTTTCTGTATTTAATAGTACTCTAGTTATCACTTACATCTATTAAGTACTCTAACCGTGATTCCTCACGTGAGAGAGCCTAATTCCCCTAGTTCCTTTCTTAATCCCTCAAGAACTAAACTAGTTGAACTACATGACCAATAGATATGTATACACAGGATAAACCACCTCACATTATCCCTAGCAATGAAGCATTTTAGATGCTCTTTCCAATTCTAAGGATTAACCACATTTTCCAATACCTAAACCCTAACATAGCATATAAATGGGTGATCAAACCAAATACATAGAAATAAGCATGGAAAGAGACAATGAAACTAATAATAATATTAAATAGATAGTGAGAGTAATTACATCAAGAGAGTTTGGTGGAAAGCTCCTCAACAATGGATTGTTTAGCCCTTCATTGCCATGAAGGGCTTAACTATACAAAAAGGGTGTAAAATATGAAGGGAAAAGGAATGAGAATGAATAAGTGGAAGAGGAATGGCTCCCAATGGTTGTATTATTATTCTTCCTCAAGCTTTAGGGTTTAGTCTTGTCTCCATACGAACATCCCCTTTTTCTTCTCTTTTTTTCACTTAAAAACCATCCTGGGCTGAGATTTCGCGATTCTGTATTGAGCGAGTCTGCGCGCTAAGCACAAGTAAGTGGTTGGGCGCTTAGTGCACAACGTGCACTAAGCACCCTTTCGCATGACTTCAGATTCTCCAAGTTGCTTCTTCACACTAAGCGGAGGCCTTCCCGCTAAGCGACAATAGCTCGCTAAGCGAACCTAGCGCGCTAAGCATGAATCCTCAGGCTTCAACTTCTCTTCCTATCCCTTGCATGTGTTTCTACAAAATAAAAACCACCAAAACAGTATAAATTAGCATTTTAAGGCATCTAATGCACAAAAACTCAAAGGTTGTCGAAATTCCAATGATTCACACAGAAAGAAGCAATAAAATGGGAGAATATTAATAATTCTTATGTTTTAATTACATAATTTATTTATGCACATTAGTTATCAATACACATTCAACTAAGTTTTATACAAAGCAATCCATCGTAATTATATACCAATAATCCATGATAATAACTATCTACTTAGTATTGTAGTCGATATAACATTTATTAACTTTTTTGGTGTTATCTTTATCATTTCCTATTATGTGTCTATGACCTTTGTAAAGTGTAAACATGATATCTAGAGTTATACTAACCCTATCAAGTTGATATTTTTCTTGTTTTGAAGATAACACAATTATATACAACTTCTTTGTTGACTTGAAGGTCTAGTTTGATCATTTTACTATGCCTAAAAATAGGATGAACATGAAGTAATTGCTTAATCCTGATAGCTCAATCTTTGCTTACTAAAATAATTACATCTTGAGTTTTAGACCTTATTTTTTGGTGAGACCAAAGTCATTGGTTAACTAACATCTATGACTACATTTCTTATGAAGACACCTAAGGATAACTTCATCTCTAAAATTCTCTCAAGCAAGCCAAATTCGCTTAAGTGAATTCCCCTTGGGAACTACACCCAACTTACTGTCCAAATTTTGCTTATGCGAGCCAAATAATTTCTATGTGCAAATCATCACAAGTTTTGAAATGTATGCACAAATCCAAGACTCACTCTAAGCTTATACAATTAATTCGTAACATGTTCCAATCATTACTAACCAGTAGAGAACATGGATTCTAATACATCCAAACACCAATTCACAAAATCCAATGCAAAAACTCAATTGGGGAATTCATTCAGATAGTCCAACAAATCCATTAAACAACAAAATTGAACATAATAAACAAAATCAAGGTTGGGAAAAAATATTTTCCCTCACAAAAATCATCATACAACACACAATTTGGGGTCTAGGATCAACTTCATTACCCAAAACCAAACATCCAGTCTAACCCTCTCGAGACCCTAACCTTGACAAAATAGGTAGGATGGAAAGACAAACATAAAGTAGAATAAACCACAAAGGTAATGCTTGGAAAGGGTGGGGAAGGCACTCACCTAGTGAAAAGCACAAAGGTGAGCTCTAACTTGAGGTTTCCAATCTTTTCTCTTCCTCTCCTAGTTTCCAATTTTAATTTTGGTCCTCCTAATTTTTTAAATCTATGATTTTGGTCCCCTTGGTTTTTAATTCTAAAATTTGGTCCCTTAATTTTATAAATTTTACAAATAATTGTGATTAATAGAGTTATTAAGTTAATTATAGATTAATAAAAAAATGATTAATTATCAACTCTAATGAACCACATCACTATGTTCCTCCTCTCCTATGCAAACATCTCTTCCACCTTCACCGTCACATGCAACTCCCCCGAGAATATTACCACACAAGGGTTAATAATCTTTTATTAAAATTTTTAATGATTAATAATTTTTATTTAATTTATAATTAAATAAATAATTCTATTAACACAATTATTAGTTAATAATTTATCGAGAGACCCAAATTGTCAATTTATAAAATTAGGTGGACCAAAATTATAAGTTTTATTTAGTCCTTAAACTTTTGTTTGAGTGGTCAAATTCACTAAACTTTTAGAAATTTTTATTTTTATTCCCTTAACAAAAGTTTGAATCTAATATTTTTATTCGAGAATATAATCCTTAACTTTCAAATAAAATAATATTTTGATTAAAAAAATAAAAAAAAAATTATATATCATCACCCTAAAAATGTTAATTGTTAGTTGTAACAATAAAAAATGAAAAGTGTTAAAAAATAGAAAACGAAAAATCAATTCTTCATTGAAGTCAACTAATATATTTGGATTAACATTGAAAAAAAATAATTTTGAATCAATTTGATTTTATAAAATTAATTTTGGTTAAATTGATTTTGAAGTGATATAATTTATGTTTAAATATTTTTACTATAAAATCAACTCAGGAATAAAACTCAGAATAAAATTTTGGATCCACTGTAAAAATTATACAAAATTTCTTCAACTCAAAATTAATTTAAATTCATTTGGAATGTAAAATCAAACATATAAAAATTTATCTAAAATCAATTATAAATTCAACGAAATCTCAGACATAAAATCAAACACGCATTAAACCCAAGTACCCAACCATACCAGTAATTAATCCTAACTAAGACCTCTCTCTCTTTCAAGCCATTCCTTCTTGGACACTCATTTACCTCAAATATATATGTAACACGTGTACTTCATTCTTATGAAGGGGTCTTTCCACTCTTTCTGTCATTCCCTCTCCGACACACATTTATTGAGGAAAAATCGACCTCTACGTTCAAAAGAGAGAAAAATAATACTAATTAATAAAAAGGTAAAACCGACGCCCCCAGAAAGAAAGCTAAGGACGCGGAAAAAAAATTAAATAAATGAAGGAAAGGAAATATATCACTCTCATGAATTTTTAATTTTTAATTGCGTATTTAAATTTCCCTTTCTCATCGTTGGAAACAAAAGACTATAAATAAATAAATTTTCGAATCATAAAATAACATTGAATTTGAGTAGTATATGTTTCATATCAAAAGAGTACCCACGTTTGACATTATTGATCATGAACTCGGGAAAAGAGTGGGATATATCACAATTGATAATGACTACAACCATAAAGAAGAGGAAAAGCCTTGTTTCTTTCCTTGTTCAAAGGGGATCTAAAGTGAAAAGGGAGAAAGAGATACAAGAAGCATGAAATTTGGGGAAAAGATAATGGATGGAAGAAGAAAACGAAATAACGAGGGACGGTTGAGAGCAAAAAAGTAAAGATAAAATGAAAAATACTGGTCCCATTGACGGTGATAGTTTCGAGAGAGAATAATAAATACCCAAGAAAAGTAACTAATATGAGGAAATTTTTTTGGAAAAGAAGTTATGGTGAGTAGTTGTAGAAAAAGAGAAAAGTTCAAAGGAGTCAAACTAGAAGGAACCAAAAAAAGTTCACAATTCTTTGAATTGAAGCTACGTATTTTATAATCCTTGTTGCTCCTTGAGGTATCGGCTACAAAATCCAGATTCGGACGAAAATGAACCTATAAAAGTTCGAGATTCTGCTTCCATTTAATTTGGTGATAAGGATCATATGGATATTTCTATTTGTTCATGGAAAATGATAACTGCGAAATTTTTTTTGGTACATAAAGTTATCACGACTTATTAACAAAGATTTGGAATAAAATATATTTTTTTGCGGGAGAAAAATAAAATATAATAAAAATAATTTATTAAAGATTAACAAATTAAATTTATAGATATAAAGTATCATTTTAGAATTCTTACAAGTGATTTTTTCCATTCTTTATATATATGTAGTTATGAAATTGAGTGGATAAAAATAAATATCTACACATTTTTTTTTCTCTTAATATCATTTTTTAAAGAGATTCCATACGTATATAATCAGATTTAGCAGATCACTAGAGTTAAAAATGCACCCATCAATCACATTTTTGTTTTGTTACTTATAATTGAAACTTTATCAGATTATTATTATTATTATTATTATTATTATTATTATTATTATTATTATTATTATTATTATTATTATTATTATTATTATTATTATTATTATTATTATTACTGAAGCCCAAGGTTAGTTGCTTTGGTGCGAACATAATTGGGATTAGGGTTGCTAACTGGATGCTTAGTATGTTTGTTTTGGTTTTTAAAAAAATATTATACAAAATTTTTATTTTTGAGGGTGGGTTTAAAACTTATAAATATAAATACATGATCGAAGACATAGAAATAATATTTTTTTAGCAGCACAGAGAAATAAGATTTGTACTAATATCATAAACATCCGTGCCATGAATATTTTAAAAATTACTTTCAAGAATCGTATAGTGGTCCTAAAAGCCTCCAAAGAATTTTCTTCAATTTCCCTCGTTCTACAATCTTGGTCTTGCATGCCTCCACCAATTCTCATCTCCATCAATCATAAGATAAATAACATAGATCACTTTTTGTGTCTCAATATACCTCAACCTCAACAATTCTCTCCAACTCCCTAATCTATGCGTGAGCTCCATCGCAGGCTAGGATGGTACTCTCCTAGGAAATAGGAATTGGGAAGCATTTCTTTGTAGGAACCTGTCCAAACCTTGATATTCTATGTTATCTTTTATATAAAGAAATCCCTATAATCCTTTTATCTGTCTAACACATCACATATAGCCACATCATGAGTTCATATACATATAATTAACAAATGTAATCCGTTTTATGATGTTGGGCTACATTTCGTTTCCTACCCCATAAAATTCGATTTTCAAGGATGTAAATGTCTTTAGTCCTTTAATCTTAAGTAATTATTTTTTAATTCTTAAAGTTTTATGTTTTTATTAGTTTCTTAAACTTTTGAAAAGTTACTTTTAGTTCCTTTTATTCTATATTAATGGTGCCACAATTTGTGACAGTTTTACATTGTCAAAAATATATTTTTTTAATTTAATTTCTTTAAAATAATTTGTAACAATTTAAAATTATCATAATATGTAAAAAATCATAACAATTCCACATATATGTTTTAATTTTTTGTCTTTAAAATCACCATGATATGTAAAAAACCGTCACCAAACTGTACAAGTAAAATATTTTGGCGATTTAAAATGACCAGAAATCATTTTTTTAATAAATAAATTAAAAAATAAATTTTAATAGTTAAGAACCATCACAAAATGTAAAACTATGAACACAATGAATAAAAAAGAACTAAAAATAGCTTTTCAAAAATTTGAAGGAACAATAAAAACAAATTTTTTAAGGATTAAAAGAAATATCCAAATTAAATATAAAAACATACATATAACAAATAAGTTGAACATTAACCCTGATAAGTTAGCTCTAGTAACATAAAAATGTCCATTTAATTAGAGAAAAATCAAACTAACTGTCAAATTAATTTAGAACTTGAAAGATATGGGCTATATTCGGTAAATCATGGTTTGAAATTAAAATAGAGCTTGAAGTAACGTTTTTTAAAATGGTAGTTTGTAACTTCTAAATTTTTATCCTTAAATATTTATTAAATTTTTCTATTACCCTTTTTAAATAAGAATGGACTTATGATTATTTTTCACTCATTCCTCCTTTATATTTTTTATAATACACTATTTTTTTATTTTAACCAATGTACTATTTATAATATTTAATTTATTTTTCAACAATATACTTCATGAATTTGACAATGATAAATGTTAGATTTATTTATTTTAATTTTCTATTAATTTTTAATAATTTTATATTATATGATTTATTTTAATTATTACACTAATTAATATAACCATAAGTGTATTTTTTTTAATTTTTTTCAACTTCATTAAAAATATTTTAAAATATAACATAAGATTAAGATTAATAGTAGAATATATAATATGAAAAAAATGTAATAATTGAAACTAAAAAGTGTAATAAAAATAATTTATCTATAAATAAGAAATTACAATATTTTAAAATTAATTAAAATTATATTACCTAAAATATATTTTTAACCATGAAATAAAATTGAGTTTTATAAAAAAAATTATACAAATATGTTCATTTATGTCATTTAAATTTTTTTAGTTATTTTAACATATAATTTTATTGAACACTTATGATTTAATAAACAAATTTTTCAATTTTCTGCTACTAATTGATTTAATATCCATAGAAATAAATTACAAATTATGAAAGTAGATGACAAAGTACGTACAAATAGTTGTTTTCCCTGTAAAAAGTACAAATAGTAATTAAATTTAAAGTTTGATTATACAAATTATTATTAAAATCTGATTATTTAATTAATATATCTATAAATAAGACAAGATTCTAATTAGTTAAGACTTAAAGACATTTATTTTGTTTTAATTTAAGACAACTAAAACTACTTCAAAAAAATCTGATTATAATTAGATTCAACTTGAGTGAAGATTATTTTATTTTAATTAAGACTTAAATCAAATAGCAACCATTATTATAAGAAAGTAATTGTTAAATAGACGTACACAAATTTAAAGCAATATAAAAAAGTTTAATTATTAATTTAGTCTCTTATTTTTTTAACAAAAAAGAGGGATGAAGCTACGACCAAGCATTTGGGACAAACTAAAATAGGTAGACATCCTCCCAAACACCAAACAAAAGCCGCTCGATCATCCTGAATATCACAAATATATAACAAAGTAACCAACAAAACACTTGGGGGACATGAACTAAATCCAAGGAAGATGAGAAAAAAACCAAAAGCTACCTAAATTTGTAGTTTGGTAAAAGCTTCCCTATCATTTACAAAAGATCTAGTAATAAAGTGTGGAATAAATTCCCACCAACAAAAAGAACTAACAGATATACTGTTAGCGACTAATCTATTTACACAAGTATTCCTCCTCATGAAAAATGTGTCCAATAAAAAATTTAGTCCCTTAATTATTGTATAATATTCAATTAAGTCCCTTTATTTTTGAACGCTTCAATCATGTTCTTTAATTTAAAAAAATGTCCCAACCACATCTTTTCCATCCAATTGAAGCTCACGTCATTAGATTGCAATTTTTGACAAATTTTGTTTATGTATAATAGAAAGAAATTATTCACCGTGTTGTATATTTTGTGGAACCATACCAAATAGTGTAATCTATATTTACTAGGAATTATTTGAACCATTTTGCTCCAATACCTTGCATGCAAGGTGATGAATTCACATCCCTGATTTTAATTATGGCAAACCATTAGCAATGTAAATTGTAAGGATAATAGAATTTGTGTGATGACTAATATTTTTGCTTAAGTATTTCAGTGATAACAATCCTTGAAAAACATATATGGGCATGCATTCTAAGGTGCTCAAAACAAGCTTAGAATGGTTGTCTCATATCTGCTATCAAAAGAGAAAGTCTCAAAAGATTACTTGAAGCCCATCAACATGATGAAGATTTGTGCTTCTCTCTGAGAACTTGATCTTTGCTAAGTACAAGACAACTACAAGGACTTACATAAAAGATTTAACGAAGGCTACAAAGAGTATCCAACATTAGAATGAAGTTGCACTAGAGTCTACATCAAAATGATGAAGTATATAACTTTGAGAATTGAACTTCAGAATAACATTCATAATGGTTCATCTCTTCACTTCAAGGATAACATCCTGTCTTCCATATGCAGTCACTAAACGAAGCTGATTCATCAAAAGACAAAAATTTGAAGACATCTCATCTTCCATATGTAGCCATACAGATAGAGAGCGCTCATCAAAAGATGAATGCTTAAAGCATTTTAAGATGCAATCAATTTGAAATTTGAAGCTCTGTCCATGTGAAGATCTGGTGAACAACATTAGAATGAAAATTGAAGGCATTGTGTAGTCTAAGTATTGGACATACCACTAACACACCAGAAATTGTATCTTCACCTTTGATCATTGAAGCATGCTACTTCATAATGCTTTGTGCTATAAAGATGTGTTGAGATTGATGAAGTTGTGATCTTTCAAGAGTCATACCAACTTTGCTTCATCAGAAGAATCTACCTTAACACAAATCATTCCTTAGCAAACATTAGAATCACCATTCTGATGTGTCTTTAGAATGTTCATTAGAATGGGAACCTCAGAGCAATTTTGCATAACTGTCAAGTCTGGACAGCTACCACCTTTTTTAAAACTTTCTCTGGAAGTATGTCAGTGGTGTGGGCTCCACTTCAACAACTATATTTGAAGGTTTAAGAGGACTTGAAGGAGCAAAGTGAAGACTATTGAAGCTATCTAGAGAGAGATTAAAAAAACTTGAGTTGCATCTCTGTGTGAGAATCCTCTGTTGTTGCTTCAATACCTCTCAAGTGAAAGTGACTCACTTCTACAATAGATCTTGAACTGTAATATTTCATAGATAAAAATGAGATTTGTAAATTTCTAGAGTGGGAATTCCTATTGTTAGGAGAAATCTATCTCTGTTCAGTCAAACACAGAACCTTGTTGTGAAGTCTAGCAAGTGATTGGCAAAGTGAAATCCAGTGGGGTTGCTGGTCTAGCAGTTGGCTAATTGTGAAGTCAAGGTTGAACACTCTTTGATAAAAGGAACCATAAATAAACCTTTCATTTAAATTCTTGTAACTGGACAACCTTTTTGAAACAAACCTCTAAGCTATAAAAATCATTTTCCAGAAAACTGGCTGAACTTTTGTACTTTTTTTTTCTGAGCTCAGAATAGTTCTTCATTCTGAACTGTCACTTTTCGAACTAATATTAGGATAACAAATTATTTTCAAAAAGTGTTATAATTTTGTGAAAACAATTCAAGCCACCTTTCTTTTGGTATTTGTATCACTTCACAAAGTTGGTTTGCCTACCAAAAAAGAATAAAAAAACTCATAAGCGAAGAAAGACTACTTCCCCTTCCTTGCAATTTAGTTTCACATGTTCAAAGCATCATATGGACTCTGAAATATTTACGAATTGGACTATATTTGATATTTGATTTCCCTTTGTGATAGTAAATGGGGTAGTACAATAGTGTTGTCACTGACAAACCTAAAGCAATGACGACATATGCACGCAAAAAAAAAGGTAGGTAGATGACATCGCTTTAGGTATAAACTCGGGCATCAGTATTGGGAATGGATAGCGGATGATATCATGGTTGCCCATGACGTCAGGGTTGTTGAATCCACATCCCAAGGTTTTAATCATGACAAACCATTAGCAATGCAACATTGTAAGGACAATGGAAAATGTTCTGATGAAAAACATAAATGCTAAGTGTTTTAGTGAAATATGTTAAAAGCATATCAAAGCAAGTATTTTGATGACTTCAAAACAAGCTTAAAATGAATGTTTTAAATATGCACTCAAGTGAGTAGCTTCAAAAGAATTGAATGAAGCACATTTATTTGATGAAGTTAGTGTTTCCCTCCAAAGAACTCAATCTTAAAAAGTTTCAAGACATCAAGAAGGCTTACTTATTAGATATATCAAAGGCTACAATGAGAAGACAACATTAGAATGAAGTTGTATTAGATTGTCAATATCAAATTAGTGAACTAAATTGGACTCTAAGAATGAAAACCTCATAATGATGTTTTGAAGATGAAACCATAATCAAGACAGGGAGAGATTATGAGAACCCCACATCAGAATGATGTGCTAAGTTCAAAGTGTTAAATCCACATCCCTGGTTTTAATTATGACAATCCATTAGCAATGCAAATTGAAATAATTATGGGGTTAAGTGATGACTAAAATTCTGCTTAAGTATTTCAGTGTTTATTAATTTAAGAAGTAAATATGTTTTTTCATTTTGAGGTACTTAGAATAATGCTTACAGCAACTATAAGAGTTGAAAACTCAAAAGAATTCTTGAAGCCGATCAGAATGATGAAGTTTGCTTCCCCTTTGAGTACTTATTAATTTGCAAGAGACTAAACAACAAGGCCTTATATAGAAGATTCATCAAAGGCTACATGAAAAACTTCCTAAACCAGAATGAAGTTATGTAGTGTCTACATCAAAATGATGAAGACCTTGACTCTAAATATTTGAAAAATCAAAATGATTTAGAAAGACTCAAAATGAATCACTTGGACAATATTAGAAGAATGAAGTCTGAACATTCTTCACTTTCCATATGTTGCTACAATCACTAAAGACACATTAGAAAGTAGGAACTAATTGCATAAGAAGATACAAGATTGTTGAATGAGGAAGTTATCCATGAGAAGCATCAATGAGAAGATTCGAAACAAAAGACTGAAGAACACTACTTAGTCTAACATGGAAAGTACACTAACACACCAACAACTAAATTTTCACTAGTCATTCTAATGTAATAAACCTCAGAAGGCTTGAGATTTGTGAAAAAGTGTTAAAAGTGATGAAGTTATGCTACTTCAGAATAGAATATCAATCTGAACTTCATCAAAGGAATTCACCAAGCATGTATTCATTCTTAGTAAATATCATAATGACTATTTTTATGGCTATTTAGAATGCCCATCAGAAAGGTTCTTCAAAATGGTCGTGCATGTTGTCACTTCAATGACAATTGTAAAGTGTACCTGCTTGCTCTAGAAGCTTGTCAGTTGTGTGGAGTCTGCTACAACGGTCTTCTTGGGAGCTTTATGAGGCCTTTTTGAAGGCTAGGAAGAACAAGTTGAAGCATTCAAAAATTAGTAACAAGAGAAAATTTGTGAGAAATATGCATTTTAGCTTCAACCCTCTCTTTGAGAATGACTACTTCTGATTTGTGCTTACAAACTTTGTAATATTTTTAAGATAGAAGTGTGAGATTTAATTCCTGAGTGGAATCCATCTTGTAATGTGAAAATCTAAATTATGTCCAGTCAAACACAAATCTATTTTTTTGTAAGGTATTGTCATTATTCCTTGTGTGGTGGTCATTATAATGGGAAAAGATCTACTACAAAAGTCCATCATTTTCGGATTCTTTTGGCTTCACTTTTTAAAGTTGCAAACAACCATGTGAAAAGATGTGACAAGTGCTAAATATCTAAGGGAATTACTAAAAGACATGAAATGACTTTACAAAACATCCTGGAGGTGGAAATTTTTTATTATTAGGGTATGGATTTTATTGGACCCACTAACATTGTCTTTCATAAATTAGTACATTTTGATGGCGGAGGATTATGTGTCAAAATGGTTCAAAGTAATTGCCACGCCAAAGAGTGATGGAAAAATAGTGATACAATTTCCTAAGAAGAACAAAGTCTTTGTTATCATCAAATCATTTAAGGGTTAGATAGTCTTTGGTTCCAACAGATAGTACCATAAGGAATTGTAGAACAAACTCTAAAGGCTTATTGAAGAAAGTAATAGTGCGGATAAGTACTTCAAAGAGATGAAGCTGACCATGATAAAGGCCAATATTGTTAAATAAAGGGATATTATAATGTCACATTTTCTTTAAGGTCTATATTGTGAGAAAAAAAGACACTGTTGAGTTGTAAAACTAGGAAGAATTTGATGGCATAATGCATACCATAAATGTAGAGCAACATCTCAAAAAGGAAAGGTGCATGAATGAAGTCTTCTTCCAATCCTAAGCCTTTCACTTGGAAGGACAATCAACCAAAGGAAGCCTCCTTTACACATCTTAAGGAAGGTATGTTTTTATCAACATCGACTAGAGCTATTCGTAGTTGACATCGGCTAAGGTTTTTCGGCTGAAAAATCCTAAATGATGTTAGCCAAAAAAATATTAACTAGCGTTGACCGAAAACACTAGCCGACATTGGCTATAAATAGTCACGGCAAATGTAAAAAAAAAAAAACTAGCTAACGTCAGCCAAAAACCCTAGCTGATGTCGACCAAAAAAAACCTTAGCTAATGTCAGCTAAAAAATAGAATTGACCCATCTTGGCAAAAAAAAACCCTAGTCAATGTCCGCAAAAAATAGTAGCCAATGTCGGCTAAAAAATAGCTTCATTCGATGTGAGCCAAAAAAACCCTAGTTGACATCAACTAAAAAATAGCCATGGTTGATGTCATTCATAAAAACCCTAGTCAATTTTAGCAAAAGGAGATCCTAGCCAACGTCAGCCAAGAACCCATAACTGATGCGGCTAAAAATCCCTAGCCGACGTTGGCTAAAAAATAGCTCTAGCAAAAAAAAAAAAACCTTACCAAATTTGGCCTAAAAATAGCCCTAGCTGACGTTGCCCAAACAAATCCTAACCGATGTAGACTGAAAAATAGCTCTAGCCAATGTCGGCTAAAAACTAGCTATGGTCGATGTCGTTCAAAAAAACCTTAGCCGACGTCAGCTAAAAAACCTAGCAAGTGTTAAGCCTAAAAAAACCTAGTCGACACTAACTAAAAATAGCTCTAGCCGAAGTCTTCAAAAAAAAAATAAGCCGACTTGGTTGAAAAAACCCTAGTCGATGTCGGCTAAAAAATAGATCTTGCCGATGTCGATTAAAAAAAGTTAGTCAGTGTTAGCCAAAAAAAAAACCCTATTTGAAATCAACCAAAAAATCCGTAGTGGACGTTTACCAAAAAAGTCCTAGTCGAAGTCGGCTAAAAAATATCTTTGGCCAATGTCAGCCAAAAAGGTCCTAATCTATGTCAGCTAAAAAATAACCCTGGATGACATTGGCTAAAAAAATCCTAGTTAATGTCGACTAAAAAATAGTTTTGGCTGATGTATGTAAAAAAGTCATAGTTGATTTGACTTCAAAAAAACCATGGCTGACGTCTGCCAAAAAATCCTACCTGGCATCAGCCAAAAAAAATACTAGCGAATGTCGATCAAAAAACAACCTTGACTGACTTCATACAAAAAAATCATGACTGAAAAAACCTTGGCTAATGTTAATGAAAAACAACTTGTGTCGATGACGGTCGTCAAATCTTTGGCCACCCCTAGTTTAAGGAGTTGAGCGAACGAGAACATGAGTGAGAGTGAGCGTCCCCAAAAAAGGAATTTCAAATTCTTTATTTTTTGAGAGAATTGAAAATCCCATTGTTTTAGTTAATCAAAATGATTCATAAAATATCAAAATTTCAATTCCCTTTCAAATATTGTATCTAGACAAGTTATTTTACCAAGAATCATTTGAAATTCCCTAAAAAAATGAATTCTCGTATTGAATTGCTTCATCCAAACACATGATAATAGTTTTCGTTCCATTGTTGATTATTCTTCTTCTAAAAGTAGCAACATTAAGTGTTTCAAGTGCTCGGGAAGTGGACACATAGTTTCTCAATGCCTAAACAAAAGAGAAATGATAATAAGAGAAACCAAATACCTCTTAAGTGACCTATGTCCAAATTCTCCACCCACAAGTGAAAATCAGGAAAAATGTGAAGCCTATGCTCACAATGGGGTTTGTTCACAATAAGGAGACTTTCTAGGAGTCAAGCCGTAACAAAGGACAAAGCAAAAAAGAAAATATCTTCCATACTAAATGTATCATTTAAGGGAAGGTATGTTCTCTTATCATTGATAGTGGGAGTTGTACTAATGAGGGAAGTAAGAGGATGGTCATCAAAGACAACCTGAAAACTACTACATATCCCAAGCCATACAAAACTTCAATGGCTAAGTGAAGAAGGAGATTCGCTTGTGGACTAACAAGTTTTGATTCAATTTTTCATAAGTCTCTATAGATGAAATATTATGCAATGTTGTTCCCTTGAAAACTTGTCACATCCCACCTGGAAGACCATCACAACTTGATAAGCATATTATTTATGATGGTCGTTTTAATAAGTTTTCATTTGTACAAAATAATTGTAAATTCACTTGTGTATATTTAACTCCAAGAAAGGTGTGTGAGAACCAAAAGAAAATAGAATGAAAAGAAAGGAAGAGAAAAGAAAATGGAAAGGAAACTAAGGAAAAAGATAAGAGACTTGGCATGAAACTAGGAAAATAGACTGAGCATGAGGGAAAGAAAAAGTAGAAAGAGAAAGGGAAAGATGGTCTCTTTTAAAATAAAAAAACTAGGAAAAGTAATTCTTTTAGCTAGGCAAACAATGGATTCTTGATCACATACTAACATTGATATTTTGTTTAGTGATTCTACCTCTCTTTTGCAGAAAATTGAGAGTGTCAACCCAATGAAGAAGTGCAATCAAGGTATAAAATTGGGTCAAGTACCAAAAGGGAGGGTGGAAGGGACATTCATTAGGCCTAATTCCTAGTGCCCATTTTCTTAGTAGGTCAACTAGATTGGGTTTGAGGCTCAAGATAGAGCCTACAAGGATGACATGCTAATGAACTTCAAAGTTCTCTTAATGTAGGTATTGGAGGCTTAAATTTGAGGGTAAGGTATCTCAAAGAAGGAGGGACGATGTAGATCAACGAAGACCTTCAAGAGGAGATGGAAGAGCTAAGGTGAGTAAGGCTCAAATTATGCTAGGAGGTCCAATAGCTAGGATGAACTAGGAAATTAAAGGAGACATTGCTTGAAAAATATCAAAACCTACAAGAATAGCCCAAGATGCTACACTTGATTGAAGTGGAAGAAGGTCCAACCTAGGGAACTTAACAACACACCAACTATGTGTTTGCTACCTATGTTTTTATTATATTTTATTAGCATGTTTTGGATCTATTTTAATTGTAATAAATGGGTTGGTCCGAGTAGTAAAAACTTGGAAGTCCGAGTGTCGATTTCCACAGGGACTTTGTTTTGTACTTGTATTGTATAATCTTCAATTTATAAGAGAAGAGATAAAGAGAGGTAAAGGATAAATAAAGGGAACATGAATAAATAACAGATAATTGTAGAAAAAGAAAATAATAGGAATCAAAATAATCAATAGGGAATTCAATGGAATAAGAATGTTAGGACCTAGCATGGCTTGTTTGCCTAAGATGTATGATTTTCGGATTTTTCTTTATCAATCAGGTAAATTTCTCCTACCCACATCTATTAGATTACTTGCCCCTAATGTCTCACGATGACAAGCCTATTTTACCTATCTATCTCCCAAATGCCTTTGCAAAGATTCAATAGATCAAATGCATGAAGCTTTAATTCTAGATGTGTGCTTTGATGCATGGGCATAATGCAATCATTCTATGTCTAGCAATGATTTTATTATGATATATTTTCCTTTTAGTTCTATTAGAAGTTATCCTCTATCGAGCGTCTAACCCCTAAAACTGATGCATGCATACCTTCATTATGTTTTTATTAAGGATTACCCTCTGTCAAGCATCTAATCCCTTAAACAATGTAAAGATGAGTAATGCATGAAATTAAAATAGGAAAAGATAATAGGATAGAAAACACCTGTTGCATTGATAAATATGAATTACATCATACATCTCTTGGCTTTTTAGGCCTGCTAGACCCTAACTAGGGGTTTAGCCTCTCATGGCCATGAGGGTCTTACACTGAGGTAGGGGTATAAGAACTGGTGGAGAAGAGGTGGAAGAAGGGAATAGAAAAAATGATGAGAGAGAAGAGAGAATTCCCTAAGGAAGAGTTCTCAGGATTTAAGTGTGTATTAGAGTGCTCTGAGACTCGGTGTGTTCTTTCTCCTTGGCTTGACTCCTTTTTTATAGTTGCTAGAGTGGACTTGGGCCTGCATACTCGCGCTTAGCGCGCTCTGCTTGCTTAGCGTAGGTGCCTATTTTCATGCTTAGCAAATGCTGCTCACTTAGCGCAGGTGCTTGCTTTCGCGCTAAGCGCATCTTGGGTTGGGCCTGATGCTAGAATTGTCATCTTTTTTAATGTTTTCTGCATCTTTTTGCTTTTAATCCCTCCATTTTTTATATTTGCAAGCCATAGACAAGAAAAACATTAATTCCTAACAATTAAGCTTGAATAACTGTTAAATAATTATTTTAAAGATATTTTACCCTATTTTCATCATCAAAAACAACTCATATTTAGCAGTTATTAGTTTGATACTAGTTAAGCCTAATTTTCAAAACTAGATTAGGTTTATTTTGCATTTAATTTAAGTTGTAAGCTAGGTCTTAAGTTTGCTTGAACCTTTGTTTTTTGTTTCTTTAAAATTAGAGCTAGTTGTTGTCTATAAATATGTAGGCTTGTACTCACTCACATTTGGCAACCTTGGATAAGATTTATATTTTCATTAGACTTATCACTCTTCACTACTAGAAAATGTAGATTTAACATCGTCAGGTCAATATCAATTTTTGATAAAACCGATGTTAACATAAACGCGATGACATAATTGTAAATAATGTGTATATGTTAACATCAGTTTTTCAGAAAACCAATGCTAATGAATTGACATTAAAACTGATGTTAATGAAGTCATGTTAACATCAGTTTTTCAAAAACCAATGTAACGTCAGTTCATTAACATCGATTTTCTGGAAAATTGATTTTCTGGAAAACCGGTGTTAACGTATGATAAGTTAACATCGGTTTCTTCTAGAAAATCGATGTTAACATCAGTTTTTTAATTGAAAATCGATGTTGAACATACATTTAAAAATATTAGAACACGAGCCCTATTTTCCTCGCGCTCTCTTTTTCTCTGTTTAAGCTTCGTCTTCGTGACTTTATCTCTCTCTGCAACCATATCACAACCGTGACACCTTGCCATTGTACCCAGGTATTTTTTTGCAACCTTATTTTTCGCGACTCTAGGTTTGGCTCACCTCGCATGGCTGAGTTTTTGCCAAGTGCCATGACGGTGGAGTGGCCGCATGGCTGAGTTTTGATGCTAAGGGAGATGATGTACATCTCTCCTTTTACAAGGGAAAAGTCCTTCTGATTTTCAATGTTGCTTCTCAAAATCCTTAATCTATGTTGTGTTCGTTACTTCTTTTTTTTCCTGATTGTGCCTTCTAATTAATTTAAAGCCTTGATATTTTCATCTTTTCTATTCTTTTCAGTAACTACTCTCACCGCTAATGTTATAAACATTGAGAATATTTACAATATATGTTTGAGATTAAGACAGCGGCTTGACCAACTCCAAGTATAAAGACCAACGTTTGTTTGTATTATTGTGCATTGTTGGTCGTATTCAACACTAACCATCATAACCTTACTATCTATCTTTGTTTATGTATGTTGTTTTATAAGTATATTACTGGTTTTGTAAACTTAATTAGGCCTAGAGATTCTGGAGTTTTTTAGGCTTTGTTTATGCTTTCGTCATTATTTATCAAAAGCATATGTTCATTATGTGACTGTAAAAAGCTTGATGTTGTGGCTGGAATCACTACTGCGGACCTTTGTTAAGCCTTGGTCTGTGATGTTGTGAAAATGAGGGTGTTGATGTTTTTATCTTTTGAAGAAGAAATTGGAAAATAATGCAGACAATTGATGAATGGTTTATCTTTGCGATTGAAATAAAAAAAAGGTGAGTTTAAGATCCTGTTCATCAGCTTGCTTGTGAGAGTGTTGCTTGGTACCTAATTATTTGGGATTTTATGCTCCATTTTTGGGTGGTTTTGGTATGTTCTTTGGGCACATTTTCTTGTTGTTTATTATAGTTTGTTTAGATTTTGTTCACTTGCTTCGAATGATTGTGAATTGAAATTGATATATTTTTTTATCCTTAAGTGGTATTGGTTTTTTACATAAGCATTGTTGTTATTGTTAGTCGTCTTTTACGACTAACTTTTGTATAGAAAAGTTTTCAAAAATGTATATATTTCTCCCAATTTATGGTTCTTTTTGGTAGGATTGTAAATATTTCTTGTTAAGTTTTTATATTTGCTCAGTAGAAGCTTTCCATATGAATTTAATGTAAATTTCACTTCAATTCCAGGTAAAAAAGGAGAAAAATTTGAAGGTGCAAAAGTTGTTGTCTCGCTAAGCTTGGACCGTGCACTTAGCGAGACTCAACCGCTAAGCGAAGACATCAATCAATTAGCGAGTGAGATGAATATTGAAGAGAATCTGCCATGTCATCACGCGCTCAGCGCGTCAGCAGCTCGTTCAGCGAGAAGATTGTCTTTTCTGCACTTAGCGCGAGAAAGGCGCTAAGCCAAATCTCACTTACTTGTGCTACACGTGAAGTTGGCGCTAAGTGCGCCTTCGCGGAAAAAAAAAAGCCCCTTTTAAGCCTGATTTGCAGAGAATGAGAAAGGGAGGTCTGAATAGACTACGTGAGCCTAGTGCTGAACGAAGAATAGAGGAAAAGCTAAGCAAGGAAGAAAAAGGCCCTAACTTTTAGGTAGATTTTAGGTTTAGGAGTGATTCCTAGGTTCCTAGAGGTGGAGGAGACATCCCTATTGCTTTGTAATCTGGTATTTTCTCTAAAACCCTTCTCCTATTTGTGAAAGGTACTCCCTTGTAATGGAGGGCTAAAATCCTTTGTTGGGAAATTCTGCTGAGTACTTGATGTAAATATTATTACTATCTATTTGAAGTTGTTTTTATATGTTCAATGTTTCTATCTGTGCCTAAGTTATACATGCTTGTGGCTTGATCACCCATTTGTGTGTAAGGTTAGGAGCTTTAGCATTGGAAAATGTACTACATCCTTAGAACTGGATAGGACAGGGCTAGGTTATCAAACTGTCAGACACGAAGTGCGGTAATTTATTTTTTATCATGCTGTAATTGTAATGTTGTTCGATTAGGCTAAGTTCAACAAGAGACATCTACGAACGAAGTTTAATTTGAATTAGGCCAAACTCGCGAGACATCGGTGTTTGGTATTTGTGCCTTCAGCATAGAACACAAAAATAATTTTAAGTAGAGAAAAACCCTAATTGCATCAAGTATCTCAGTAGAAGGACCCAACGCTTTTACATATCTGTTTTTACACTCACTTGCTCGCAATTACTGCTTTTACTTAGAATAGAATTACTTTTGTTTTTACTTCATGATAATAAATTCTTTACGCAAATGCCTATTTACTGAATGATGCTTTGCCAAGTAAAACAAGTTCCCTAAGTTTGATACTCGGTTCACACCGTTTTAATTATTTACTTGACGACCCGGTGCACTTGCCGGTTAGATTTCACATCCACAAAAACAAGTAGTACCAGGATGCGAACAGTTACTTATGTTGTCATTGATTGTGTGGATCCCATTTCCATTGCTATATAATCTAGAATTTATTTTTTACAAAATTCTTATGTGGGAATGGTATTGTTTCTAGATTTTAGGATTCCTAGATCAAATAATGCAATAGAACTGTGTGTTGTTGTGTCTTCTGAAGGTCCCTTGCTATATAATCCTCTTCAAGATTTAGCATTCCCTTTTGAAGGTCCCTGAAATCTCACCAGTTGTTGTTGTGTCTAACACCTTCCCTGCTATACTTGTGTTATTTGGGAGAACTCCTTTGTAAACCTGTCCAAATTGACCCAAACTAATTAGGCTTGAAGCACTAAAGCTTCATGTGGCCTCAATAAGTTGTCTATATGAAAATTTAGGGTACTTGAGCTCCTTTGTTTCCTCATCTTCATCCTCAATATCCACTTTGCTAACTATTGTCTATTGCATTCTTTCTTTTTGACCTTTTTACTATGGGGAACCCCACCATGCACAAACACAACAAGGGGCTGTCAAATAGCAACACAACAAGGGGCTCCTAGTATGCCCACAAGTGACTCATCTTTAGCCACATTGACTAATACTTGTTAGCATGCAAACCGAATTTCACTGCAGAACAATAATAAATTAGTCACTAACTACACAAATTCATCATCTCATCACTCATTTGGTGCATTAGATTGAGACTTTCTCCTTTTCTGCAATAGCATGAAATAAGTTAAATGTGCCATCATATATTCTACTGCTCATTCAATTCCAATTCTAATTCAAATATTTAATTTGTAGGCACTATTTATGTTCTTTTTTGCATCGTCATCACGACACTCATTGTTGGACATTATACTGATCATCATCATAGGTACGAAAGTTTTTCATAAACTTTTGATGCTAATTTTTGTTACCAATGCTTTTCTATGTTGTTGTCTGTGATTAATGACCAGTGCTTTATATATAAGTTTTGTTCATCATGAGTGAACCTTAGATTCCCGTTTGAGATCAAATACAATGATTTTTGCGGACAGTTTGCATTAATCATTGTATTGAATCTTAAATTGTCCGTTTGGACAGTTTGGGAAGAGTCATATTTTTATGGTATATTCATGTGTTAAGGTTAAGATTATTTTGTTGAATTTGATAAAATTTCAGTACAATGCATTTCTAGTTGTTCTCTGAGTGCATACTTGATTGTCGAGGAATTAATCTCACAGCTTTCATGTCGTGTACTTGGAGGTCAATGCGAAATGCTGCCGAAATTTCGTCAAATTTAAAAAAAGAGACTTAACATTGACATATGAATCTACCATAAAAATATGTCTTCCTGAATGGGATAGGGCCACACCTTTAATGAAAAATTGAAATTTTCATGCATCAAATAACTTTGTGAGTATCACAGAGTTATTATTTAGATGGATCGAAGTTGGATGAATGAAAGTCGCATGAGCCCTGCGTATGAGGAAGGTGTGGAACAATTCTTGCAATTTGCTTCTGAAAGAAGTCAACCGGATGAGGACGAAAAATTTTTTTGTCCTTTATAAATTGTTTGAACGGGAGACGACAAATACTCGATGACATACAGGAGCATCTGTTGTGTGATGGGATTAAGAAGAATTATACAATTTGGATATGGCATGGTGAATTGATAGACATGCAGAGTGGGTCCCAGTCTGAACCGTTTGATGTAGAAATGGGAGATTGCTTAGATATGATTCGTGATCTTGGACAAGAGTCTTTTCAGCAAGCACATGCCCCTATGTATGGTACATTGCAAACTGATTCAAAGAAGCCTTTGTATCTGGGGTGCAACAATTCCTTGACGTTGTTGTCAACGGTGTTAAGTCTAATTAATGTGAAGGTCAAATATGGGTGGAGTGATAAAAGTTTTAGCTCACTGCTTCAAGTAGTGTACAATATGCTTCCAGATGAAAACACGTTGCCAAAAAGTTACTATCAGGCCAAGAAGATATTGTGTCCGATGGGTATGGAGTATCAGAAGATTCATGCTTCCCCAATGATTGCATACTGTACAAACATGAGTTTGAAGAAATGCACAAATGCCCTAGGTGTGGGGTATCACGGTACAAAGTGAAGGATGATGATGAGTGTAGTAGTGACAAAAACTCAAAGAAAGGCCCCCCAGCGAAGGTGTTGTGGTATCTTCCGATCATTCCAAGGTTTAAGCATTTTTTTTCTAATGGAGATGATGCATAAGACCTTACATGGCATGCAAATGGGAAAAACTACGAAATGCTCCGTCATCTGGCTGATTCCTCCCAGTGGAAGAAGATTGATTGTTTGTATCCGGATTTTTGCAAAGAGGCAAGAAATCTTAGGCTTGGACTTGCCACTGATGGAATGAATCCATATGACAGTTTAAGCACTCAACACAGTTCGTGGCCCGTTTTGCTAGTAATTTACAACTTGCCTCCTTGGTTGTGCATGAAGTGAAAATACATGATGTTGTCTATGATGATATCGGGCCCAACACAGCCAAGAAATGACATCGATGTTTATCTCAGTTCGTTGATTGAAGACTTAACAAATTTGTAGGACAAGGGGATTTCAGTGTTTGATGGGTTTTGAAATGAGACTTTTGATTTGTGTGCAATGTTTTTTTGTACATTAATGACTTTCCAGTATATGGGAATTTGAGTGGGTACAGTGTTAAGGGCCATCATGCATGCCCCATCTGTGAAGAAGACACAAGCTACATACAATTGAAACATGGTAGAAAAATAGTATACACTAGGCATCGACGTTTTCTGAAACCTTATCACCCTTACTAGCGATTAAAAAAAGCATTTAATCAAACTCAAGAGCATGAAACTGTGCCAATATCGTTAACTGGTCACCAGGTCTTTCAGCGGGTTCAACACTTGAATACTATATTTGGAAAGATCCAAAAGAAGGAAAAAAGTAACATTTGCATATGGAAGAAAAGGTCAATTTTGTTTGATCTTTTGTATTGGTCGGATCTAGATGTTAGACATTGTATTGATGTTATGCATGTAGAGAAAAATGTATGTGATAGTGTCATTGGGACGCTCCTTAACATTCAAGGCAAGATGAAAGATGATTTGAATACTCGTCAAGATCTAGTTGAGATGGGTATACGAGCCTAATTACATCCAAGGTCTGATGGTAAAAAAATATATTTGCCTCCAGTTTGTCATACTTTGTCCAGAAAGGAGAAGATGAGTTTTTGTCAATGTTTGCGCTGTGTAAAAGTCCCATAAGGATACTCTTCTAATATTAACGGCCTTGTGCAGTTGAAAGATCTTAAGTTGGTAGGCTTAAAGTCTCATGATTGTCACATCTTGATGCAACAATTGTTAGTCGTGGCCATATGAGACATTTTGCCTAACAAAGTCAGGTTTGCCATAACTCGACTGTCCTTATTCTTCAATGCCATATGTATCAAAGTCCTTGATCCTGTCAAGTTAGATGAGCTGGAAACCAGGCTGCCATTATATTATGTCAGTTGGAGATGTATTTTCCTCCTACTTTCTTTGACATCATGGTTCACTTAATTGTTCATCTGGTCAGAGAAATCAAATGTTGTGGTCCTGTTTATTTGCGGTGGATGTACCCGGTTGAGCGATACATGAAGAACTTAAAAGGGTATACAAAGAATCTACACCATCCGAAAGCATCTACTGTGAAAAGGTACATTGCAGAAGAAGCTATTGAATTTTATTTAGAGTACATTGAAAAGGCAAAACCTGTTGGGCTTCCCGAGTCTCGCCATGACGAAAGAGTGAGAGGTAAGGATTCAAGAGGACTGCATGTTATCACTCCAAGTGTAGAAGATTTGCAAGTAGCTCATTCATATGTATTGAATAACAGTAACGAAGTTTTGCCATACATAATTTGCCATGAAGGTCTAGTGAAGGAAGGTAATCCAAAAATGTCGAAGAATATGGTGTTGAAAAAGCATAACAAGACTTTCCTAAATTGGTTTAAAGATACAATCTTTGGTGACGGTAATGCTTCTGAAACATTAAGAAAACTAGCAGATGGGCCTAAAAGAAATGTTATAACTTGGCAAGGATACGATATAAACAACTACTCCTATTATAAAAAAGCAAAAGACGAGAAAAGTACAATGCAAAATAGTGGGGTTACCCTAAGGGCTGAATCTCAACACTTTGCTAGTGTACATGATGACAATTCCCGTGTAGCTTCCATCCCTTACTTTGGTTTCATTGAAGAAATTTGGGAGCTTAACTATGTCAAGTTTACTATATGTGTTTTCAAATGTAAGTGGGTTGATAACAATACTAGTGTGTAGATTGATGATGTAGGATTTAAGTTGGTAGATCTTAAGAAACTCGCTTACCAGAATTACCATTTCATCATGGCAGAACAAGCTAAATAGGTGATGCAATCCTACCCCGCAAGGGCATTGGATAGAAGACTCCAAGTAGATTGGGCCAGAGATCCAAGGGAAGGCCCTAGGGTTCTCATGAGCCTTAAGGTAGATTTTGAGCCCATGGGCTAAGTATGAGCCCGCTTATCTTTGTAAATATTAGAATAGGTTTTTTCCTTCGTTTAGGCCTTGTATTTTGGCCATTCTAGTAGTATAGGGTTTTAGCCTTGTATTTCGAGGCATTTTGAGTTGTCTTTGTAGTAGGGACTTTTTTTTTGTATTTTCATGTATTTTGTCATGGGGGTGAGCTTAGCTATTATAGGGGGTGTGTAGCTAAGTTCTAGCTTCTCATCTCAAGGAGGTGAGCTTAGCTATTAGAGAGATGTGTGTAGCTAAGCTCTAGCTTCTTTAGGAATCTTTTCAAGGAAGCTTCTCAAGGAGGTGAGCTTAGTTATTAGAGGGGTGTATGTAGCTAAGCTCTAGCTTCTCAAGGAAGTTTTCTCAAAGAAGCTTCTCAAGGAAGTTTTCTCAAGGAAGCTACCTAGTCTATAAATAGAAACATGTGTAACACTTCTTGTAACTTTGATGAATGAGAGTCTTGTGAGACACAACTCAAAGTTCAACTTCTCTCCCTCTTTTATTCCTTCAATTTCGTGCTCGCCCCTTCTTTCTTTATTTTCCTCCATTAAAGCATCCCCTTCAAGCTTCTTATCCAAGGCAATTCTTGGTGGTGAAGCTCCTTCCTCCTTGGCTTATTCCCTAGTGAATGGTGCCTCCCCTCTCCTCTTCTCCTTTGCCTTCTGCTGCATCTCCATGGTGTAAAATCACCATTGAAGGACCTCATTGAAGCTCAAAGATCCAGCCTCCATAGAAGCTCCACAAGCAAGCTTCCATCAAGTGGTAATCAGAGCACAAGAGCTTCAAGTAGGTGCTCCTTAAACCTCCATTAATTTTTTGCTTTACCTTCTCTTCCATTGTTTTTTCTTCATTTTTTCTCCATGTATCTCCTCAAATGTCTTGTTCTAAATGTTTTTAACATGATTCTTTAGAGTTTTCACCGATTAAACTTGCTATAGAAGCTAGATTTTATTTTCTATGGTTCAAATTTCTTGTTCTTGTTCTTGAACCATGAATTGTGTTGAGTTTAGGTTCCTTTGAGTTTTGTCTTGTTATTTTTTTGTGGCTGAAACCTAAACCATAAAATTCTTAAAAAAATATTAAAGTATAAGAAAACCTCAAAAATCTAGAGTGACTTGTTCACCTATTGTAGTTTTGTCATAGAAGTCATGTCTAGTCATGAAACTTGTCACATGAGATTTCTTATGTTGTGCTGAATTTTATTTTCTTGTTTCTTTGTCTAACTCATTTGCTCACGAGTGTATGAAATTCTTTTAGTCTATTATTTGATTTGAGTCAAATCTTTCATGTTAATTAGTCCTTAACATGTTCATGCAAAATTCTTAGAGAGTCTTTGATTGTGAACCTTTTCTTGAACTTTTAGGTTTCCTTATGATTGTGTCTATTGTGAATTTGAGTTTTGGTGATTGAATTGCTGGCTGAAATGTTGATCCTAAGTGAATATTGAACTCCTAAAACTGTGGTAAACAATCCTAGTGAGTTCAACATACATAGGAAGGTTGAAAGTAAGCCCAAGGCAATCAATATACCATGCTTAAAAAACAAAATCGCTGGTGCTGGCAGCTTGGACATACAAACTTGTAAAAATTACTGAGAATTGGTTACTTCGAATTTTGAGCTGAAATTTTTACTGAATTTTCTAGACATCTGGAAAAAAGTGATTTGGATAAAAGGAAAAAATACGAAAAATCACACAAGTTGGCAGGAAAATCAGTATCCATGAAAAAAAAATGAAAGGGAAGTGTGCTTGTTGTTTTGGCTCAAAATTTATTCTATAATTGGTGCCTATGTTATACCAATCTTAGTTCCAAAATTTCAATTGAAAATTAGTGTGAAGACAAGTGCCAAAGCTAGAGGTTTTTTGAGTCTTTTTTTTTCCAGTTTTTTTACTCTACTCTAGAGCCATTCTAAGTTTCTCTTTGAGTCCTAGCTTGCTTCTATGTCCTTTTCATTGCTTTAATTGTTGAATAATCCTTGAAAAATTGTCTTGTTAAAACTCCATTGGTTTAGCTTTCATTTCATTTTTTTTTGTCTTTGGTTATTGCTTGTCTCTTTGTTTCCTTGTTTGTGGGTTGCCATATAGGGAATTGGAAGGAGGATTGGTGCCATCCCGTGAAGAATTTGAGTCAAGAAAAAAGGGCCAACCACCTTAAGAGCTATTGGACTAAGAAGAATTCCAAATTGAGTTAATCACCAAAGAGAGAACAACCACCAAAATTGAGGACCGTTTTCTAATTTTGTAATTTTCAATTTACTTACCTTCATTGCTTTCAAGTTTTGTAACAAAAAGGCCTTTCATTGGAAGTGTGTTGGGAGCCTCCAATAGGTCACCAAACTTCCATTTGTGCGTAATAATTTTAGGCAATTTTTCCTTAGGATAGTGAGTGTTTTGTTGGGAACCTTGAATGTGGTCATCCAAACACTCTTAGGATTCGCCTAGTTTACATTTCTTGCCAAACCGCCTAGATAGCTTTCCTTTTACCAATTAGTTGTTTACCTTATCTTTCACACCTCTTTTAGTGTTTATTTTGGCTAGTTTCAACCATAGTTTCTTTTACCTTTTGTTTTCAAACCTCCAACAAGAAAGAACCACAACTTAGGAACCCACATGAGTCATCATTCATCTAGTGTTAATGGCGAGGGTACTAGTCATAAAGACCCTTTATCTAAAATCTTAGATGAGTTGAGTTCCCTCAAGTTATGGAAAGAAAAACAAGAGAGAAAAGAAAAAGGAAAAAAAAGAGTGGAAGAAATAAGTCAAGATGAAAGAAAGAAAATAAGAGAGGAAGAAAGAATAAAAATAATGAAAGAAATGAAAAGAGAAAAACATGCCTCTTATAGTAGTCATAACTCTTGCAAGAGCCTAAGTGAAGAACTTCGTGACTATTACGAAGGAAGGCATAGGTCACATCTTAGACCTCACTCCCATAGAAGAGAAAAGGAAAGAAAGCCTCAAGAGGCTAACATTAACCTCTCATACTTCCATGGGAAGGACCATGTAGAGGCTAACTTAGATTGAGAAATAAGGGTAGAGCAACAACTTAAAAAGAAGTCTACTTCAAAATCTTATGGCTCTCACTCTTATCCAAAGAAAGACCAAGGTCAAGGCATCTTAGGGGTGACACCTTCTAAGCCCAAAGATGATAAGGGGAAGGCAATAGAAAAGCAAGCCCCTAAGGCTAGTATGCAAGAGAAAAATAGCTCTATAAAGTGCTTTAAATGTCTTGGAAGAGGACACATTACTTCTCAATGCCCCACCACAAAAACCATGATTATGAAGGGCCAAGACATTTATAGTAGCCAAGATGAGGCTACTACTTCACCTTCCTCTAGTGAAAGTGAAGAAGCAAAAGGGGAAGAATCTAGTGAAGAAATCTACCTCCAAGAAGATGGACAACCATTAGTGGTTAAAGAGAAGAGTAAGGAGGTAAGTGTCTCCTCCAAGAGGTTAGCTAAGAAGGAAACTCATTTTACAATAAAGACAAACATTAAAGAAACTTTCCCTCTTAGACAACCTCCACATTTTCTCTTTTGTAAAAAGACACTTGCTAGCATTGCCACACCTCTTGGGCTTGAGTTTATTTCTCAAGTAAAGAAGTTGTTGGATGAGGGTTTGGTTCGCAAGAGCTTAAATCCTTGTGCTTTTTTGATGCCTAAAATAGGTATTATTAGGCACCAAGTCCCTAAAATAGGTGGTATGATAAATGTTTTGAGTGGTGCAACCCTCTTTTGTAAAATCACTCGTACACCTAACATCTTTATGGTGTGTGTACATAGGGACCCATTAGGTAGGTTTTTTCTTATTTTTAGTTTCAATATAAACTTAGGTACTCATATGGGACACCTTAGGTTTGTCATACTTTTTGGTAGGAATAATCAATATGAAAATACAGAAAAAGGTATGTTTTATTGCGTTACTTTTCTTAATTTTTCAAATAGTGATCAAGGGGTTCCCATGAACCCTAAGAGAATAAAGGTCATTCCTGAGTGGCCCACTCCACCAAGTATAAGAAAAATTTGGGGCTTCCATGACTTAACAAACTTTTACAAAAGGTTTGTCCCATATTTTTCTATACTTGTAGCACCACTAATTGAGTTGGTGAGAAACCATGTTCCTTCATGGGAAGATGCCCAAGAAATGGGTTTTCAGACCTTACCTTACTTCAACATACCAAACACCACTAATACATATGTTTTTGTTCTTTTTACAGGTGTTGAGGGAAGGAGCCTAGAGTATGAAGAACCTCGGGATTTGAGGTCAAATCCTTTCCAAGGTGGAGAGAATGATGCAATCCTACCCCGCAACGGCATTGGATAGAAGACTCCAAGTAGATTGGGCCAGAGATCCAAGGGAAGACTCTAGGGTTCTTATGAGCCTTAGGGTAGATTTTGAGCCCATGGGCTAAGTATGAGCCCGCTTATCTTTGTAAATATTAGAATAGGTTTTTTCCTTCGTTTAGGCCTTGTATTTTGGCCATTCTAGTAGTATAGGATTTTAGCCTTGTATTTCGAGGCATTTTGAGTAGTCTTTGTAGTAGGGACTTTTTTTTTGTATTTTCATGTATTTTGTCATGGGGGTGAGCTTAGCTATTATAGGGGGTGTGTAGCTAAGTTCTAGCTTCTCATCTCAAGGAGGTGAACTTAATTATTAGAGGGGTGTGTGTAGCTAAGCTCTAGCTTCTCAAGGAAATTTTCTCAAAGAAGCTTCTCAAGGAAGCTACCTAGTCTACAAATAGAAACATGTGTAACACTTGTTGTAACTTTGATGAATGAGAGTCTTGTGAGACACAACTCAAAGTTCAACTTCTCTCCCTCTTTTATTCCTTCAATTTCATGCTCCCCCCTTCTCTCTTTCTTTTCCTCCATTAAAGCATCCTCTTCAAGCTTCTTATCCAAGGCAATTCTTGGTGGTGAAGCTCCTTCTTCCTTGGCTTATTCCCTAGTGAATGGTGCCTCCCCTCTCCTCTTCTCCTTTGCCTTCCGCTGCATCTCCATGGTGTAAAATCACCATTGAAGGACCTCATTGAAGCTCAAAGATCCAGCCTCCATAGAAGCTCCACAAGCAAGCTTCCATCAATAGGCATTTTATGTTCAAGACCCTTGTGATGAAAGGTGCATAGAAGCAAAGCTTCCTGATGAATCAAGATTGATTCAAAGATGTTTTGATGATAACAAAGGTGATGACAAAAAGCTCAAAGGTCAATCAAAGAATGAGTTCAAGATGTTCAAGATAGAATCAAGAACACTTCAAGATTCAAGAGGAAAGTTGATTTCAAGAATCACTTCAAGATTCAAAGAGGAAAGTTGATTTCAGGAATCAAGATTCAGGGATCAAGCTTCCAAGAATCAAGATCAAGATTCAAGAATCAAGAGAAGACTTAATCAAGATAAGTATAAAAAGGTTTTTTCAAAAACTGAGTAGCACATGGATTTTTCTCAAAACATGTTTACCAAAGAGTTTTTACTCTCTGGTAATCGATTACCAGATTGTTGTAATCAATTACTAGTAGCAAAATGGATTTGAAAAAGTTTTCAAATGAATTTACAACGTTCCAATTGATTTCAAAAAAGCTGTAATCGATTACAATGTTTTGGTAATCGATTACCAGTGCCTTTGAACGCTGAAATTCAAATTCAAATGCGAAGAGTCACATCCTTTCACATAAAAGCTTTGTGTAATCGATTACACTGATTTGGTAATCGATTACTAGTGATTGTTTCTGAATAAATCAAAAGATGTAACTCTTCAAATGGTTTTTGACTTTTTCAAATTGGTTTTAAGTTTTTCTAAAAGTCATAACTCTTCTAAATGGTCCTCTTGACCAGACATGAAGAGTCTATAAAAGCAAGGCTTTGTTTTGCATTTTATAACAATCCAATCAATCCAATACAATCCTTTACAAGCCTTGAATCTCTTTGAACCTCTTCTTCTTTCTTTTGTGCAAAAAGCTTTCCAAAAGTTTTCTGGTTTTCTAAACCTTGAAAACTTGTGTTATTCATTCTTTTCATCTCTTCTCCCTTTGCCAAAAAGAATTCGCCAAGGACTAACTACCTGAATTTTTTTTGAGTCTCTCTTCTCCCTTTTCCAAAAGAACGAAGGACTAATCGCCTGAATTCTTTTGTGTCTCCCTTCTCCCTTGTCAAAGAATTCAAAATGACACAGTCTGAGAATTCTTTTGATGCTTCCCTTTCCCTTATACAAAAGTCTTCAAAGGACTAACTGCCTGAGAATTCTTTTGTATCCCCATTCACAAAGTATCAAAAGTTTAACCGTCTGAGATCTTTGTCTTAACACATTGGAGGATACATCCTTTGTGGTACAAGTAGAGGGTACATCTACTTGGGTTGTTGACTTAGAACAAGAGAGGGTACATCTCTTGTGGATCAATTCTAGTGGAGGGTACATCCACTAGGTTCAAAGAGAACAAGGGAGGGTATGGATCTTTGCTTGTAAAATGATTTTTACAAGGTTGAAAAGAAATCTCAAGGATCGCAGGTCGCTTGGGGACTAGATGTAGGCATGGGTTGTTGCCGAACCAGTATAAAAACTCTTGTGTGTTTGTCTCCTTCTTCCCTACTCTTTTACTTTCCGCTGTGCATTTTAATTTCCGCTTTTGCTTTTGGTTAAGTTTCTCTTCTACTTCTTATTCTCTTAATAACATAGTAAAAGCCTTAGAAGAGTAAATTTTTAATTAGTAGAGGTTTAGGAATAATTAATTCAACCCCCCTTCTTAATTATTCTGGGGCCACTTGATCCAACAAGGTGGTCAGTGGTTCTACACGGGAAAATAATTGGTGTTAATGTTGAAGATGATGATTCGCACATTGATACTTGTGTTAGCCTTTATCCACATAAATGTCGCCTAACATCGTTAGAGAAGAAGAAGTTGACGACGTTCATGCTAATCGTAATGATCATGATGAAGGAGAATTAATTAACATTGTCTAATGTAATTTTTTTATTATGTACTTCATTTCTGCCATTCAATTACATAAGCTATTGAGTTTTGTGATAATCTTGAAAATTAATGTTTTTTTCTTTACAGACAAATGACTACACCTCCCAACTCTCTTCCTCCTTCTCCTCCTCCTCCTCCTACTGATGCAGCATCACATTCCCCTTCTACCTTGAAGCTGACAAGAAAAGCCATACGCCTGAGATCATTGGCTACTAGACCAGTTGGGGCAGAGAGACCCTAGGTCCATGTGGATCCTGCGACCAGGAAAGCTGACGATCCCCAGATAAAGAAGTTAAGAACATATTTGGGGATCGTCGCTTGTGATAAGGTGGATGTGACATACGAGAATTAGAAACAAGTCCCTACTGCCCAGAAGGATTTGATATGGGAGGATATTCGGGTATTTTACTTAAATGTTGCATGTTGTTGATTAACAATAAAATTGTAATTTAGTAACAATAAAATGTAATTTTTGTTTGTGAGGCTGAATTTGATATCCCTGAAGCATCCTATTTGAGGATAAAAAAGAAAATACTTCAGATTATGGGGGAGTGGTGGAGACAGTTTAAGTCTGATTTGACATCAAAATGGGCATTTGTAGCTGACAAGGACAGTGTTGATGGCATTGTATGTGAAAAGTACGAAATTAGCAAGGAGAAGTGGACCCAGTTTTATCAAAGTCGCAGAGACCCTTCGTGGGAGGTAACTTTGTGATTTTCATTGTTTTAAACTTTAAATTTACTTATTATTGTTAGTAATCATAATTTTGGATAATCTTTAATTTTTAAAAGATGTGCAAAAGAAGGCACAAGTCATCCAAAAACAAAACATTATCCCTCACGTGTTGTCTCGTGGGGTTATGAATTTCTAGAAAACAAGTTGATGGAGGAGAAAAAAAAGAAACAACTGGAGGAAGCTGCTAAATCTTGAAGCACTGACACCTTCATTGATCCTCCATCTCCCATTAGACGACACGTGAAGTAGAAGATGGCCAACACCAAGAAAACTGGGCAAATGACTTTTGAGGCAGCAAAGGAAATTGTTGACAAGATTGTAAGTCACTTTCAATTGTGAATTGCAATTATTTATGTTTATTGTTTGATTGAGTAAATGAATAAATGTGTTCGTTACAGGATTCCTTGGAGGAGCAGGCCTCACAAGGTTCCTTTGTTGCCCATGGACGTCAGGATGTATTGACTGCTGGCATTGGGTGACCAGAACACCCAAGTCGTGTGCATGCTGCTGAAGCCGATGTCACGATCAAACAATACTTTGGACCAGCTCCAAGGACCTCTTGCACGTCTTTGTCCATGGCTCCCAAAGACTTGGAGCAGCTGACGCAAAAAATAAGGGACCAGCTGGAGGAGTCGATCACAGAAAAAGTTGCTCGACAACTAATGTTGTCCTTCAGCCAGATGCAGTCCCAATTTCAATCGTAAATGCAATCACAGGGACTCGCACTGCCTCTTGAGCTTGAGGTTGGTCCTTCAGCTGCTCGTGTCAGCACAAAGGAAAGTTATATTGATCCCTCAAGGAATGATCCAGACACGGGTGACTCAGAGAAATGCGGGTTGTACGTTGAAGAAAATCCTCCCTGCCCGGTTGCCATAGGAAGACTTTATGAGGGGTTGACAACCGTTCACAACATCCCTTTTCACCATGATCAAGTCAAGGTTGGTGTTTAGGAAGTTACAGATGCAGATGCTCCCATTCCTGTACCCACTGAAGAGGTTCAATTAGTGGGGCAGGCACTTAACACCTTCATTGTTTGGCCGACACATCTTGTCAAACATTTATTAGAAAAGGTATTTCATTGTCATTAAATGACTTTTTTTTCAACTAAAGTGTTCACTGTAATTAAATTATGTTAATTAATTATGTTGGATAAACCGGGGGCTGTGGGACCAACGAAACTTGCAGATAGGTCGGATCATGATGTCGATGATCCCCTATATCTGATGACATTGACCATCCCACAACTTTTTTTTAAGCCGTTGCAGGTTATGTGAGATGCTACCGTATTTTGGGTGTTTAATGACAACTTTCCCTTATATATAAAGCATGAAGATCTGTCTAAAATAGCACTCGGTGGTCAATGTCTCAGCATCTCTGTTATACAGTTATGAATTCTGTAAGTCAGTTTACATTATTGTTTATTACCTAACTTATTGTTTTAAATTCATACATAATTTACTCTATTTTAACAACAATAGGCATATGACTCAGACAAGTATGCGAGCGGGGAATGCCGATGTGTATGGATTCCTCGAGCCACGGTCCATACAGAGATCTGGGCAAATGCAATTTGAATTAGAAAGTTATATTAAGAACTAGAAGAAAAATTCAAAGAGGGATGTGTACCTAGGAGCCTACTTGAATGGGTAAGTTAAACTGAACAAATGAATTTAAATAATGTATAATAGTATAATAACTTATATTGTTCTCCACTACAGTTCACATTGGAAAATGGTCGTCATTTTGCCTAAGGAAAATGTTGTCATATGGTTTTGTTCATTGCATAATAGGCCAAACAATTACCTCAAAGGAATTATTAACAGGTCAATTCTATTTTTCAATAAATTTGCATCTGCATTAGCATTAGTCGGGAACATCAATATTTTAATTGTACAATACACATCCATGTTAGTATTCAGCAGTGCTTTAAAAGGACTTGATGATACTCCACAAAGTAAATCCAAGGCCGTTGTTAGGTGGATTGTTGTTAAAGTAAGTCATTTAAACAATGATTCTAGTTATATTTTAATATTGTGTAGACTAATTTGTACTTAACATTGAATATCTAAATTTCATAATGTATTTAGTGTAATAGACAAAAAGGAAGCATTGAGTGTGGGTATTACGTCATGCACTGGATGTCAACTATAATCTTAGACAGTTTCAAGAATAATTGGGAAACGGTAATTGTTTAATTCAAACATATTTTATTTTGTTATAATTGTTTAATTTTTTTATCCAAATCAGATTTGTTATCCAAATCTAATCTGTTATCCAAATCAAATCCAATCTGCTATCCAAATCAAGTCCAAGTTGTTATCCCAAATCAAATCTGTTACTCTGATAATTATATTGTCTTTCCTTTTATTTTATATTACCTTGTGTGTCTAATTCGATCCATCCAGGAACTTAAGAGGGAGTGAGTGGTAAAAGGCAAGAGTGAAAACATCACACAAAAGCCTATATTGAGAGCATCAAACACGAGTGAACTACCATTAAAGAGAGAAACACGTGAGTAGAGTGTGGTGAGGTCCTGAATTTTTTTTAATTTACTGCAAAATTCTTTGTTCCTTAATCATGGCAAGAGCTGGTGACAATGGTGGTGTATATCATCAACTGGATGAATCTCAACGCTTATTTCTGGACGCGTGGACTACACAAATGCAACGTTTGTTGAACCGTAACAAAGAAAAGCCCTGATACCAGATGATGTGAACCTTACGGGGCGGATCACTTGATACAGGCTGTAGATTTTTTGGATGACGCCACTTCCGGTGAAGGAAGATAAGTCAGGGTAGACGCCACTTCCGGTGAAGGAAAATAAGTCTGGGTAGACGCCACTTCCGGTGAAGGAAGATAAGTCTGGGTAGACGCCACTTCCAGTGAAGGAAGATAAGTCAGGGTAGACGCCACAAGGATTACCTTGATAAGTCTGATAATTGGTTCAACAAGGAACCCAGAGAGAAACTCTCACCCAATTTTATGAAAATGCCAAAAGTTTGTTTTTATTGAAAATAAAAACCAATACTTATAGTGTATCAGAACAAAAAGATAAAAATAGACATGGGCCTTCTAAACAGGTTGGGCCAAAATTACAATAAATAAAAATTATAACTAAAAACATATTTAACTTGGGCCTTCAAATTAGTTTGGGCCTTCAGCAACAATTAATTGTCTTGATAGTGTCTCTGCCTCTGGATCTTCATCCTTCTCCACTTGGGCCTTCATCCTTCTCCACTTGGGGGCTTTGTCCTTCTCCACTTGGGTCTTCGTCCTTCTCCACTTGGACCTTTATCCTTCTCCACTCGGGGGCTTTGTCCTTCTCCACTTGGGCCTTTAGCCTGTATTTGGCCAGTTTCATGATTCTCATCATATTATACATTATTAACTTATGTTTTATTATATCATGCAATATTTCAATGATGCTAGACTATTGGAACCAGAGAGATTGAAGGCGTTTCGCATCCAATGAGCAACCTATTATTTGAAAGTTAAAAATGAAACAATTACTGTTTAAGTAATTTTGCAATTGTAGTTTAGTTAATTTACATTTTTTTATAATTCATGTTATATGCACATTAAATATTCTTTTAATTCATAATAAATATTCAATTTTTTATGGAATTTTTGCTAAAAACTGTTTGAAAACAGAATGAAAATTATCTGTTGTGTAACTGCTTTTAAATTTACAGGTTAATTTGGGATTATTAAAAAAACAAACAGCACATTAAAAAAATCCAAAAAATAACATCGATTTTTAGTAAAAACCGATGTTGTATGTATATATTAACATCGGTTTTTTCAAAAATTGATGTTGTATGTTTAACATACGACATCGATTTTAACCGATGTTTATTATAACAAAACATCAGTTTTTAGTAAAAACCGTGCCAACATCGATTTTTAAAAAAATCAATAATATATACATATAACATCAGTTTTTACTAAAAATCGATATTATATATATATATATATATATATATATTAACATCTGTTTAAAACTGATGTTGATATGAAGATATATAATTTTTTTTTATAATTCTTATTATATAACATTGATTTTTTTAAAAAACCTATGTTGTTATTTTTATGTTAACATCGATTTTGAAAAATCAATTTTAACAATATTACTTTCAGCATCGATTAATAACTGATGTTAAAAGTTCTTAATAACCAATGTTAAAATTTTATTTTTTAGTAGTGCTTGTGACTCTTTTACCAGTCTTTGTCTTCCATGTTTTTCTTATAACTTCTTTCCCGTGTCTTTTCTTATGCTTTGTACCATTGCTACAAGTTCAAACATTGCAGATTAAAAAAACAAGCAGAGACATTTGCACCATTGTTTTATATTTATTTTTTTAACAAGATAATCAACTTAAGAAACCCTGGCCTCCGTTAAAATAATGACTTCAAACATGATTCATATCACAAATCTAACATGAATAATTAATCACATCCACGTTGTATCGTATTATGTTCAGAGTTACCATTCCTTCAAATGTGTAACACACGAAACTGGTGGTTTCAATAAATGCGTAAAATATGTTCAGGAGCAGGCCACATGCCGGCAATGATATTAAGTTCTTATTGCAGTGGAAGGATAATGATTATTCTTTTTAATATGGCACTATGATGTAAAATAAAATAAAAACTCGTACACAAAAAATGCTATTTGTGCTCACTAGTTAATAAATCGTGTAGAAAAGGGACATTTGTATTGTTTAATACGTCTAGTGCAACGAGTTTCATGTTTTTTCAATCTAGCAATTGATATATTAATTGTTTCTTTCAGGAATCCCGATGCAAAACAGTTAATAAGATGAAGAAGAAGTGACAAATGGCATGTCAAGGCACCATATAAAATTTCACTAGCAGTTGCAGGAGTTACACAAATACATCCATAAAAATTTGCCTTAGAAAAGATCAACTAAGGTCATATGAATTTTTGACACGTTAATGTTTTTTACTTGTCGGTTTATTGCATAGATAGCTGGTCCTCCAACAAAATACAAAAGTGAGCATAGCAAGAATAATATCATTATCACTACTCAACTAAAGTTAATCCAATTAATAAAAAGTGAACTTATATTTCAAAAAATATAAATTTAATTTTCATTTTTGATATGATAACTTAATGATAACTTATTTATAAATAATTTTATAATTTTTTTAAACCTTAAGACCCATTCAAATCTTTATAAATTCCTAAAATTCAACTCATTATCGTATAAAAAGTATTAATAAGACTCATACTAGGTTGAATAAACTTTATCGTATAAAAAGTATTAATAAGACTCATACTAGGTTGAAAATATCGTTATCTGTTTGATGAGAACCAGGTTCAGATTCTGAATTGTAACATATTGTATTTTTTAGTATATTAGTGTTAGAGCAAGGTTTTGAATGTCAGGAAATCTCTAATATAATTAAATTTATGATTTAAATTTAGATTTAATTGAAATTAATAAAAGAATTTCAATTATAAAAAATATTAATATCTTTAAATTAAAATTTAAGAGTTTATTAGTTTATAAATTCTTATATATAACAAAGTTGAGATAGTTTATGAAAATTAATACGTAAATTAATTTTATACATGTAAAAAAATTATTTTAATTTATTTTGTTTCTTGTTGGAATCAAAGACGTAGTAGCATACAAATCCTACTAATTATTTTGACAATAACAATTGCTATTAAAATTTAATTTATGGACTGCTAATAATGTGTTATATGTACTATAAGAAACATATAAGATTAACATAGTAGTATAAGATTTTATTATGTTCATATGAGTGAAAATTATTTATTTAATACAATAATTCGTGTTCGATTCTTTCTCTTACGTCAGTGACAACCATGCATCACAAGTAAGATTAGTCTCTGATCCAATGAATTGAAAGACACCCATAATTTTTTACCTAGGAAAAAAATATACATGCTCTAATATATAATTAATTAGTATAAATATTTTTTACATTATCGACTAATTAAAAATAATATTAAATACACACGTTTACAATGATTATTACAAAAATTTGTAGTAATTCATTATTATATAATGCGGATATAAACCTTGCATCCTTTATAGCTCTACCAGTAAATAGATTCTCTTTATATATAGTTGGAGTACTGTACGAAAAGCAATGAGCTAAACCACTAAACCAACAAATAACTTGTGTTATGACACTTACCTAGACCTTCGGATCGAGATTCTAAAACACTAGCAGCCCACAACCCAAGTCCAATATGCTAATTAGAATATCTATATCTATATCCAATATAATATAATAAAAGAGAAGTATAGTAAAAATCCTAAAATACCCCAGCTTAAAAATTTGACATGTGGTACTTTTTTGTGGTTTTTTGGTCATTTTGCCCCTCCTTTTTTTTGAACCAGTTTTTTGTTGCCACCGCCACGTGGTGCTCCCTGATTGACGGATTTCAACTCCCCATTTAATTTTGTTTGATAATCAAAATTGTCATCGTCACGTGTCGCTCTTGATTGACAGATTTCAACTCCCCATTTAATTCCACTTAATTCCATAACTTTCTTCTCTTTCCTGCATTTCTGTTGTGTCTCCCTCAATCTTCTGTTTCTCCCTCTTCTCTTCCTCAATCGTCTCCTCTTTTCTTCTCCGCTATTTGTTTCTCCTCTATTCTTTTTCATTTTTTTTTGGAAAATTATCTTGTGCCATTTTTGCTACAAGAGTTGTTGCTGATTTTTTGCAACAATATGATTCACATGATGGTCTTGAAGAATAAAGGTATCATTTTTATCTATTTTTTCCCGTTTTTTTGTCTAACTTTTTGTAGTCTTATTTTGTGAAGTTTGATTTTTGGGACAGGCTAACAGCGGTGCTGAAGGTTACAGCGCTTTGCCCATGCAAGGGTTGCAACAATAGGATTCACAGGGCGGTGTTGAAGAATAAAGGTGTCATTTTTTTCTTTTTTTCCTTTCTTTTTTGTCTGATTTTTTGTGGTCTTGATGTTTTCCATATGAGAAATCAAGATTTTTGCGGTGATCGTCTTCGGGGACTCCTCCGTCGATGCCGGCTCGAGGTTACTACTCTGTTCTTTTTCGTTTTTTTTTTAGAAAATTATCTTCTGTCATTTTTGCTACAAGAGTTGATGCTGATTTCTTTTTGTTTCTCCTTTGTTCTTTTTCGGTTTTTTAAAAAAAATGATCTTTTGTCATTTTTGCTACAAAAGTTATTGCTGATTTTTTGCAACAATATGATTCATAGGGCGGTCTTGAAGAATAAAGGTGTCATTTTTATCTATTTTTATCCCATTTTTTTTTTGTCTAATTTTTTGTGGTCTGATTTTTGGGATAGGCTAATGGTGGTGCTGAAGGTTATAGCACTTTGCCCATGCAAGGGTTGCAATAATAGGATTCACATGGCGATGTTGAAGAATAAAGGTGTCATTTTTATATTTTTTTTGTTTGATTTTTTGTGGTCTTGATGTTTTCCATATGAGAAATCGTGATTTCCACGATGATTGTCTTCGGGGACTTCTCCGTGTTGGATCAAGTGGCCTCGAAATAATTAAGAAGGGAGGGTTGAATTAATTATTAATGTGTCTTGACTAATTAAAAATTTATCCTTCTTAATGTTACTAGATTTAACTAGGCTTTTACTACTAAGTTACGAAAGTAAAGAACAGAAACAATAACTTAACCAAAAGTAAAAGCGACAATTAAAAGTACACAGCGGAAATTAAAGAGTGTAGGGAAGAAGAAGACAAACACAAGATTTATACTGGTTCGACCACAAACCGTGCCTACATCCAGTCCCCAAGCAACTTGCAGTTCTTGAGATTTCTTTCAACCTTGTAAAATCCTTTACAAGCCAAAGATCCACAAGGGATGTACCCTCCCTTGTTCTCTTTGAAAAAACCAAGTGGATGTACCCTCCACTTGAACTGATCCACAAGAGATGTACCCCTCTTGTTCTCAGTATAACAATCCCCAAGTAGATGTACCCTCTACTTGTACCACAAAGGATGTACCCTCCAATGTGTTGGGACAAAAAATTCTCAGGTGGTTAATCCTTTGAATCTTTGTAAGGGGAAACAAAAGATATCTCAGGCAGTTAGTCTTTTGAGATCTTTTGTTTAAGGGGAAGGGAAAAAATCAAAAGAATTCTTAGGCGGTTAGTCCTTTGAATTCTCTTGGAAAGAGAGACACAAAAGAATTCAGGCGGTTAGTCCTTCTATTCTTTTGGCAAAGGGAGAAGAGAATGAAAAAGATGAATAACACAAGTTTTTGAACAATGAACTTTTCTTGGAAGAGAAAGTGTTGAACAAAAACTTTTAGAAAGATGAAGAGAAATGAATTAGAAAGTTCTGTAGAAAGTGTTGAAAGATTGTTGAAGGATGATTTTAAATTCATGCCATGGTCACATATTTATAATCTCTTGATGACTCAAGTTAAAGTTTGTGACTCTTGATAATTTCTTTAAAACTAGTCACCCTTTAAAAATTGTGACTCTTTTGAAAACTAGTCACTTAAAAAGCTGTGACTTTTGAAAAAATCTTCAAAAACAAGTTACTTGAAGAATTGTGACTTTTGGAAATTTATTTTTTGAAATCAGTCACTGGTAATCGATTACCATCAAAGTGTAACCGATTACACATCAACAGATGTGACTCTTCATGTTGAAATTTGAAAATTAAAACATTTAGAAACACTGGCAATCGATTACAAGTATTGTGTAATCGATTACACAAGTTTAAAATGATTTGAAAATGTTTAAACACAAGTTGTGACTCTTGAAATTTGAAATCTAACGTTTTAAAACATTGGTAATCGATTACATGCTCATGGTAATCGATTACAACTTTGTAAATCAGTTTTGAAAACAATGCTGGCTATTGGTAATCGATTACTACCTTCTGGTAATCGATTACCAGAGAGTAAAACTCTTTGGTAATGATTTTGTGAAAACTTCTTGTGCTATTCAATGTTTTGAAAAACTTTTTTAGTACTTATCTTGATTAAGTCTTCTCTTAATTCTTGAATCTTGATCTTGATTATTCTTGAATCTTGATTCTTGAAACTTGATTCTTGAATCTTTGAAATTTGCTTAACTCTTGATTCTTTGGCATCATCAAAATAATCTTGGAAGTCATTGCTTCCACACTCCGTCGATGCTAACTCGAGGTTACTACTCTATTTTTTTTTTCATTTTTTTTTGGAAAATTATCTTTTGCCATTTTGGCTACAAGAGTTGTTGCTGATTTCTTTTTGTTTCTCTTCTGTTCTTTTTCATTTTTTTTTTAAAAAAATGATCTTCTGCCATTTTCGCTACAAGAGTTGTTGTTGATTTTTTGCAACAATATGATTCACAAGGCGGTGTTGAAGAATAAAGGTGTCATTTTTATCTATTTTTTCCCTTTTTTTTGTCTAATTTTTTGTGGTCTAATTTTGTGTGGTTTGATTTTTGGGATAGGCTAACGGCGGTCCTGAAGGTGACGACGCTTTGCCCATGCAAGGGTTGCAACAATAGGATTCACAGGGCGTTGTTGAAGAATAAAGGTGTCATTTTTATCTATTCTTTTTCTTTTTTTGGTCTGATTTGTTGTGGTTTGATTTTTGGGACAAACTACAATGACAACGGCAGTGCTGAAGACATTTTCAAGGCAAAGTTGATATATTTTTATGGTATCTCCATTTTTATGGTATCTAATTTTTGTGGTATTTTGTTAAATCATTGTCATCAAAGTTAATACTTTCCCTTCTGAATGCTAATATCTATTATATATTTCCTTTGTTCTATTTAGATATCGTGAGCAATTTGCAGAACTGCAGCTATGAGGTAAAGGATGTGTGGGTAACGCTACCCAATGCTTTTTTTTTTTGTTAAATTATTATTATTATTATCATCATCATCTAAATTGGTATTTTGATTTGATACTTTTCAGCAAAAAGCGTTTGAATGCTGTAAATAAAATATATGAACATGAAAGTAGATACCATAAAAATGTCTTCTTAAAGTCATTTTTATTGTACCCATGTGATGAAAGACATTTTCAAAGCCAAAGTTGATATATTTTTATGGTATCTCCATTTTTATGGTATTTGATTTTTGTGATATTTTGTTAAATCATTGTCATCAAAGTTGATATTTTTCCTTCTGAACACTAATATCTATTATATATTTCCTTTGTTTTGTTTAGAAGCTGTGAGCAATTTGTAGAACTGTAGCTATGGGAAAAGGATGTGTGGGTAACGCTACCCAGTGCTTTTTTTTTGTTAAATTATTATTATTATTATTATTATTATTATTATTATTATTATTATTATTATTATTATTATTATTATTATTATGCAGAGTATCATCTCGGGTAGCTCAAGGCAAAAATAGGAAAGATGAGTTAAATGAGGTAATTTGAATTTTGATGTTCCAATTGTGGAATTCTTTTTCTTTTTTCCAACCCGATACTACTGAGTGCATTGTGCATGGTTTATGAATATAACTGTTCTTTCTTCAAATTATGTGTTTCACATATTTAGAGTAGTTTTAGTGCTTTTCTTAATTGATAAGCATATTCTACTAAGACACCTTGATGTTCTTGCTAGTTTATGTAAATATTATGTTGTTTGGATTGAATGCTTTTAAACAGATTTACGGGTACTTGGATTCAATATTTTTGCCCCTAAATTTCAAATTTTTTTAAACAAGTGCAGAAAATAAATTGTTGGTTTGTTGAGTGGGGTCAAAAAAAATGAACTTTTAAATAAGCACAAGTCTTCTTTTTATTCTCTCTTAGTTTGTGTTATTTTTATTATTATTATTATTATTATTATTATTATTATTATTATTATTATTATTATTATTATTATTATTATTATTATTATTATGTATACTGTGTAGAGTATCATATTGGGTAGCTCAAGGCAAAAATAGTAAAGACGAGTTAATTGAGGTAAGTTGAATTTTGATGTTCCAATTGTGGAATTCTTTTTCTTTTTTCCAACCCGATATTACTGAGTGCATTGTGCATGATTGATGAATATAAGTGCTCTTTCTTCAAATTATGTGTTTCACATATTCAGAGTAGTTTTAGTATTTTTCTTAATTGATAAGCATATTCTACTAGGACATCTTTCTGTTATGGCTGGTTTATGTAAATATTATGTTGTCTGGATTGAATGCTTTTAAACAGATTCACGGGTACTTAGTTTCAGCATTTTTGCCCCTAAATTTCAAATTTTTTAAACAAGTGTAGAAAATAAATTGTTGGTTTGTTGAGTGGGGCATAAAAATGAAGTTTTAAACAAGCACAAGTCTTCTTTCTACTCTCTCTTAGTTTGTGTTATTTTTTTGTTTTGTTTAATTATTATTATTATTATTATTGTTGTTGTTATTATTATTATTATTATTATTATTGTTGTTGTTGTTGTTGTTGTTGTTGTTGTTATGTAGACTCTGTTCTTTTATAGTTTCTTAGTTTGTTTTCTAATCAGAAAATAAATAAAAAGGATTAGGAAAGAAAATAAGTGTTGCTTTCTTGAGTGGATGTGCAACTGGAGGTGCAATATCAACAAAAGGTAATATTATTATTATTTAGTTATAGTTGTTTGTTTCATGTTTTTTTCTTCCTGTTTGAATTATGTACATAGCCTCAATTTGTAGATCCTTTTGTTGATGCAAATACTGATGACTCAGGTGTTGGGTCAAAGGAGCATATGCATCAGCGAATTGGTAGGAAAAGCTTGACAACCATTCAGATTATGAGATTATGAGTTGTGGTCCCTTTTTTTTCTCTTTTATTTATTTGCTTTTTTTATAAAAAAAAGTCCTTAAAATTTTAATTATTATACCCATGGCTTTGTTAGTAAATTTTGGTGTGTTTTCATTATATTGGATTATTACTTTAGCATTGTGATTCTGAAAATTGTTTTAAAAAGGAAGTTTCACTCATGATATTTTGTTTTGACGGGCTGCCGCCTACAATCTTACTATAGTGTTTTCAGAGTTGGTTGTTGTGTTTCACTGTATGAGGTTGATAACTATGATTGAAAGTTTGATCTAATTTTTTCTTCATAGGCTTCAACCAAGAGTTGTTTCTTTGCTGCTTGAAGGAATTCTGCAGAGGTGAAAATTATATTCTTTCTTCTTCATTAAATATTGAGTATTCTTTCTACCTCTCTTTCTGCATTTGCTTATTAAGGGAAATACAGGAAAAAAATGATTTTTTTCCTTTTTTAATTTTCAGCAACCAAATAATTATGAAGATGCAACAAAATCTTTTTCAGATTGTTAAACAACGACACCACCATGGAAGCGTTCCATTCATTCAATCATTTTCTTTTCTTCTCATTTTGCCCTTTTTATTATCACTGCTATATTTTTTTTCCCTTTTTTTTTATCTTCAATAATTACTTTAGTTATTCTGCATTCATTTTATTCTCTCAACCTCTCTTTCTGCATTTGTTTATTAAGGGAAATACAGGAAGAAAAAAATGAATGCTTTTTTTCCTTTTTAAATTTTCAGCATGTGAATAATTGAGTTATTGGGATTTAATTTTAAAGGTAATTATGAAGATGCAAGAAAATATTTTTCAGATTGTTAGACAAAGACACCACCATTGAAGCGTTGCATTCATTTAGTTATTTTCTTTTCTTCTCATTTGACCCTTTTTATTATGACTAATTATTTATTTTCTTTTTTTATATAATTTGATTTGGCATTGTATAGATGTTTTTGAAGTACTTTGAACTTTTGAAAATATATGAATATGCTTGCCATTTAATAACAAAAAAAGGTATTTTTTATCTAATTTTTTCAATGTCAGTATTTTATTGCTCCTATCTTTAAAACAAAAAAAAAGTTTAGTTATTCTGCCTTCATTTGTATAGGTACTACAATTCACTCTTTAGAAAAAGTATGGGTTTTTCACGGGATGCCGTTTAGGGATAATGATATTTAGTTTTTAAATAATTCCATGGTTTTAGAGAAGATGAAATGATAAAGCTAGAGAAAAATAAACTTTATCAACAGAAAGGGTAATAGAGTATGAACATACAATTTCATATTTGAAATGTGGAGTAATTATTGAAGACAAATATTGATATGTTTTACTATTTTAAATAATTTGTTCAATATATTCTATGTGCACATGTTATAATTTATTTCTTGATTTTTCTGACATAATCATAGTTACCTTTATGTTGTTGTGGATCCTTTATATAATTTAGTTGTTGAGTGTTGTTATGGAGTAAAGTTATGTATATATTTTTTAATTTAGATGAAGGAATTTGGATTATTTTTTCACATTCAATGTTATTATATTCTGGGTTATGAAATTTTGGATACTATATGCAGAATTGATCGGGCTGAGTTCTTGAAGCTCTCCAACAATTTGAGGAGTTGATGGTATCATCTATTTCTTGATTTTTCTAACATAATTATAGTTATCTTTAGATTGTTGTGGATCCTTTATGCAATTTATTTTTGAATGCTGTTATGGAGTTCAGATTATGTATATATATTTTTTATTTACATGAAAAATTTTGGCTAATTTTTCCCCTATTATTTTACGGATAATGTTTTGTTAATGCTGTTGTTTCAATAATTATTTTGTTATCAATATTCAGCTTTATTATGTTTCAGCATTATGTTTCATTTTATGTCTATGTTACAAATAAAAAAAATGCATATGAAATCAGTTAACAAATGACCGGTGCGTATGCACGGGTTACAGGCAAGTAGTCATAAAAAAAGTATGCTAAGAAGTTTGACCTAACCTATCAAGTAAACCTAGATTCAATAACCTAATGAACCTATCACACACTATATTTTTATCTTAATTTTATTTTTATGTTAATCACTCTGATTTTAAAATCATGCTGAATCCACACAATGATTTAAAATGAGTTTAATAGTTATACCTTTTACACTATTAATTAATAAAAAATTAATATTAATATGATTTTAAAATAATTATTATCGTTTATAATTGTAGTTTACAACTATAATGATTATGATCATATTTTCATAATTTTTTATAATTTTATGATAAAATTTATTGTGATATATTTATCTCTCTATTAAGTATAAAAAACAAAAATAAATCATTAAGTGTGTTGATCAACTAAGATAGGATTGCACCAATTTTCTGTGACTTTTAATTCAAGCGACTCCTGAATTTGTATGTTAGATGTTCTAGGAAGAGTTTTCTTGTTATTAATAGTTCTATTCCATTCAAATAAAATAACTTTTAGTAAAAGACATATGTTGTGGTCACACAAAAAATAGAAAAAAAATGAAAAAAAAATTAAATCTTCATTTTTTTAAAAACAATGTCTTATAATTTTATTTTTAATCAAATAAAAAATATATTATCATTTTTATTTCCTCTTCTCTATATTCCTTTTCTCTGGATTTCTCAAAATAACCTTACTCTTTCACTATTTGGAAAATTTGGTTCGTCTTGTAAAAAAAATGATCGTTGTTCGTCAGTCATTGTATGTGTATGTGGACCAACCATTTTAATAAATAATTTGTTTCACCAATCATTTTAGTATTTTATTTGGTTAAAAAACTTAAAATGATAAAAAAGAAGGTCGTGAGTTGCCAACACTGACTTTTATTGGTAGAGTAGTATTTTTTATCAGAGGACTGACTTGAAGTTGTTGATTTCGAAGGGTATAGTCATACGCCTGGATACAACATAAAATTGAAATATATATATATATATATATATATATATATATATATATATATATATATATATATATATATATATATATATATATTTGCTTACATGACATGATGGATAAAGTATATACAGGACCTGTCTGTATAGAAAAGATTAAAATTAATTCTTAACACAGTTGTCAAAAATTTATTTGAGATAATAAACAAAACTTTTCAAACTAAAGTTATATTATATTATTGTTTAAATTTAAATAGCGCATATGCTATATTTCGTATACTTCTATAACTTTCAGTATAAATTAGGTCGATATCGATACGGCAGTAGAGCCATATATATTATAATTAATTTTATGCAGTAAAAAAATATTATTAATTTTATTATTGTATCATCAACAACACAATTTCTTAATCAGACGAGTTTATTCTGCAAGAAATTATCTAATAATATAAGATATAGTTTTCGGTACAAGAATAAATTAAATATTAATTTAGAAAGAAAAGAACAAAATGTAGCCATCCTCTTTTCTGTATACTATCTACTAAAGTGTTCACGTTTGCCGAGCATGTAAATTAACTAATATGTTATTCTAATTTAATTAATAATCTCAAATTTAAGTATTAAATATATAATTAAATAAAATATTCAAAATAAAAATTTTATTGACCATAATAATTTTACTTAATTTAAATTACACATTACATATGTTCCTTTTGGGAGAGGCATAAATAGGCCATCACAAAGTGAAAGAATCCTCCCCTTTTTATTTTTTCTCTTTTTCTGAAGACATTTTTCTCTGTCTTTAGTATAGGCATAATGATAAATGAGGCTGAGAAATTGGATGAACCTTCACTTCACAGGGGCCTAAAATTCTTATAGATCGTCCACAACTTTCCACCGAAGTTTTAGAAAAATATTATAACTTTTGCTCGTTCTACTTCTACCACTAAGTTTTTTTTTTTTTTTTTTTTGTCTATAAAAAACACAACTTCTAGTCTGTAGCATTGTCATCAAAATTTACCTACTCTCGGCGCTTTCAATTGTTCAACTGCAATGTTTTATATCCATAAAAAAATTATAATTTTGTTCTTATATCTAGATTGTACCTTAGATGAAGGAGACCTAACTCAAACATATTCAAGTGTCATGTATAATTTGTTTTTCTAGGTCAGATAACGAGGTATATATAAGGGTATATCCTACTTGACCAATCTGATACTTTTCGGGGATGAATATATCTTATCGCAATGTAACAAACACTTTGAGATCTCTCCCGGAGTATCTTGTAAAACCGTTTGTGTAACTTAGGGGCCAAGGATATAAACGGCATGTGTAGTAGACCGTGTATTAACAAAAAATGAGAAAATATTTTCACCTCATAAGAATGAGAAAATATTTTCTTAGGGGCCAAGGATATAAACGGCATTTGTAAAACCGTTTGTGTAACTTAGGGGCCAAGGATATATTTTCACCTCATAAGAATGAGAAAATAAAGACATGAAAAATCACAGCTCTCTAGCTTTAACAAATCCACTTGAACTATGCATTAACAAAAAATCATTATCAACGCAAACTTTTGTGCATATATATAGCCTCGCGCGGCCTCGCTCATCCTTTTTTTTATTTTGCCAGTACAAATGATTTTGAGATTCACAGAATACTGTCGTGCACTAGCTTTGTCTTTGTCTCATAACATAATGAAAGTATCAGGTTTATTTTTTAGCTAGTGTACGTTATTTTTATTTTATTTAAATTTTAATTAAGAATATTTGAATAAATAATATAAGATAACTAGTAGAATGCAAAATATGAAAACAAATAGTATCAATTACTCACTTTGTCCTTATACTTGCATACTCTTTATGTTTTAATTTAATCCCTGTATACTTAGAAATTAATTAGTCATTTTAATTTTTACCTAGACATAGACTTTTTTTTAATCTATTTTAGTGTTTATTCTCTAAAATTATAGGAACTAAAAGAGATTGAAAAATATATACATAAGGAAACTAGTTAATAAATATATTTGTAGAATTTAAAATGAATATAGTTTCTAAATATAAGGATTAAAACATAGAGATTAATTATGCAAGTATGAGGATCAAACTTATCTTTTCATATATACAAAATTATCTCTATTACTTAATTTTGACATGTCATACCTCAAATTATATAATGTCAAATGTAAAATAGAATAACTTATATGCATATCACATCATTGCTATATATGTGATGAAATAAAAAAAAAATGTAATTTTTTAGATTTCTCTTGCAAGGAACATGACAAAATAGTTAAAAGAATCAAAAGTAAATAAAATTATATCAATGGAAGGATTAAATAAATATTTTATCCATACAAAAATTAATATTAAATTTGTAAGCCAATTAATAAGCTCAACATATATATATATATATATATATATATATATATATATATATATATATATATATATATTTATTTATTTATCTACTTTCTTATGCTTCCCAAGCCTACCTTGAGTAAAATTTACACTTGGAAAGTTTAGTATATGTGCTCCAAAAACATATCAATAGTTATAATTCATATATTATTTCAGTTAGGGATGTCAATGGCCAGGATGAGGGTGGGGAGTACTCCCTCCATCCCGTAACCCCATCTCCATCCTCCATTCCCATTGTGGGGGATTTATTTTCTCTATCCTTGTATCCGCAGGTTCCTGCAGGGCCTTGAAATTAAAAAAAAAAACCTTAATTTTAAATTCTAATACAAGTAAATTTTTAAAAAAAAAACTTAAAAATTCTCATCAACATAATATTCAAACTCAAATAATTCATATTCTGTTAAACTCAAATAAACAAACATAATTTTCGATGACAATAAAAATAGTTCAAATTATAAATAATTTTTTGTAATATTTTTAACAACTAATAAGTCTCAAGTCCTCCAATTCAACAATTCAGCAAGTCTGAGTCCTTGGGATCTAAGTCCTTAGTACAGGGCCCTGGCAGGGTGGGGGTGTGATCACCATCTCTGTACTCTCCGTGCTCACGGGAGAATATTTATTTCCGTTTCCGCAAGAAAAAGTTCCCATCTGCGGGGTCCCACACAGGAGGGTCCTCATGCCGATTTTCATTTGCAAGTCAAAATTAACACCCCTAATTTTAGTTTAACTCAATTTCTAATTAAAGGTAGTTGAAATAAATGTAGAATAAAAATCATTGGTTTAAGTGGTAATTATAATTTTTAATATAATAACCATAATGTCTTTCTGAACTAGAATTTTTTTAAAAAAATCCTTGAGACGACCCTTTTCATATATTTTCTGTCTCCCTTCTCTGTTTCTTTTCTATTTTTTTCTTTATATATCAAACAAACAAACCTTAAAAAAATCTCGACACACAAGTGAACATTTTGCAAGTTGTTTGTGAAACTTTTGTAAGTTAATGCATGTGCAGCTTTTCATGTTAATGTGCATTGAATTTCCAGATCCAGAAAGAAACCAAACAACGGCACTAGAACTGTTGTAAACAGTGTCCCACGGTCCAAAGACACCTTTATACGGCAAGAAAAAAGAACATAAACATTTTTTCTCGGATACATTCAAACTCAAATGTTATGAAATTATGTGTGATCAAAGTGTCAGTTCATGATTGATTGTGATAGACAGAATTAAGCAAATTTTACATATCAATTTTCCCTTTGTGTTGGACTTTTAGATATATCAATTGTTTGTTTGTTCACAGTGGACACTAAAGATACATAAATTATAATATTCAATGCACTATGTTTTACTTGTATGTCAATAATTATATCCATGACATGTGAAATATTTAATATACGAAACATAGATACAGATTAAAGAAGAGTTTATATAAATTATTATTGTGAAAACTTACTATATGAATACTATTATTTATAATATAATAATACATATTTAAAAAGTTATTAAATATTTAGATAATTATTATTTTTAGAATAAAAATTAATTAATGTTTAAATTAACTCTATGCCAAGTAACGTTATAATTAAAATATTTTAAAACCTGATTTTATAGATAAATTAAATAAAATCAAACATGTGAAATAAATAATTGGACAAAAATGTGTAAGATAGAGATACTCTGAATATATACAATCACATGAGTAATAACTTTATTTTTTAAATATGTGATTTCAATATCTTATATTGTATAAATAAAAAAAATATTTATGAAAGTAGTCAATTCTTGAAATAATTTCAATATTTCAAGAAAACAATTCTTCACTTTTAATTGAGAGATATTTTTTGTTATGAGTAAAAGATGACGAGTATTCTTTAATCCACTGTGTAAGAAACTAATTTTATCCACTGTGTAAGAAATTAATTTCTTTCATGATATGTGACTAAAAAATTTTATACATAATAGAAATCAAACATAAATTATTGTGTTAAATAGATCATTTCTAATTATGTGAACACAATGAAACTTTACACATTACAACAACTTTAAAAAAATTTCTAGAAATACTTTAACAGTAAAAGAAATAGATACTCAAAAGACACAATCTGAAGACTACTTTAAAAATAAATCTTTTTATATTTTCTTTAAGACTTTCATAAAGAAATTGAGAAAGGAAACACCTGTGAAGAGGTTATTACATAAAATACACGCACAAAAGTGATCCTTTTTTAAGGTAAGCCACATTGAATTTAGACTAATATGACATCAACTTAGCCTGCAATTATTTTTTTTCTTCAAAATAGCTTCTTCAATATTTTAAAAATTCAGTCAGACAAACACACTTCTGTGGATCGATCGAACACTTGTCCTGTCAGACATCATAATTTACCCACATTGGACTTAAAGTAGTACTAATAACTATTTATTTTGTGCATATCATTGAACCAACAACGTGCTTTAACATTTGCAGTTGATTTTTATACATTGAGATTATTCAACGCCTCGTTGTGTGGTTCATTGGACTTAAAGTACTAATAAAAGCACGACTATGATGAAAGCTGTTCGAAGTTTAAGTAAGACTTCAGTGGGCACAACTATATTCAAATTTATTTTATATTTGTACAGTTCAACACTTCAACTCGTTTCTTTTGTTTACAATTTTATTTCAAAATGATTAGGTCCTCCTCTCACGTGGCAATGCGGATGAAATATATGTAATTAGTTGGTATGTTCAAACCACAAACATATAACGCCATACTATTGACTGTTCTTAGAAAGTTATTAATTACAAACAAGAAATTCAAGTTATTCAAAGATGTATGTGGAGGTTGCCGCGGCAATTTTTCTCGTTTAGTTGCTGAGTTTAAGGAATGCCATTCATAATTTCTTCTCCATATTAATTTTATCTAATTGTTTGATGGTCTACTTGAGTGTATAGAGTTCGTTTGAGTCGAATTTTCTTTTCATTCACACAGGTTTAGTGTTTGTTTGGACAATACCTTGGTTTGTCGGATAACTCTTGGATAATGTTATTTATTCCTTAAAATATTACACCAGTTTATATATATATATATAATTTGGAAGGAAACAAATAGAGAATATTGTCCCAACTTTTTTTAATATATCATTGAATTGAAAGCCAGATGCTCATTATTGTTTAATTGAGTCTAAAACTAATTTTATTCTAAAAGCGACAGCTATTTATTTCTTCATTTAGTGTATTGAAATTCATTATTGCACATTGGAATTCTCAAAAATACTTTCCAAACTATAATACAAACGTATTGAATGTTTGAATATTTACTGAAAGAAGTTTTGACGTAGTTCATAGAAGTAACACCCTTCTAACTAAAAATGAACCTTTCTTTTTAAAGAATCTCACTCAATCACTCTTAGGTTAACCCTAACCCCTTCGTGGTTAATCCTTAATTTTCCTTCTAAATGAAACCCTAATTCCTTTCATGGAATCAAAAGATGCACAAATCATATTATTATTGCTAAAATCCACAATATGTGTTAGCAATTAAATAACTTTATCGGTTTCTGTTTTTTTGTTTTCAAGTATTAAGCTTTTTAAGTTAATTGTTAACCTATTTTTTAGGGAGTGAGAGCTAAAATTTAGCTCATGACATAGTTAGGAAGCCACCCACGATATGCGTGGAGGTGGGGCAGTTTTTTTTATTCTTGCATTTCCTATAAAGATGTGATTCATTTCTCAATTTGAATAATACAAACGGTACAGAAATTTAGAAATATCTTACCTAATTGTGTTCACAATTTGGTATCAAAGCTCCTTCACAGGGGCCTAAACCAGAACAATCGAATGAGAGTGAGAGAAACACACCTGTGAGTGTGAGTGTTTAGACGAACCCTTGAGAAATGGTGAAATCCATTAAATATGTACAACTTGCAATTCCGAAATTTGATGGGCATTATGATCACTGGGCAAAGTTAATGGAGAATTTCCTTCGATCAAAGGAATATTGGCACTTGGTAGAACATGTAATTTCCATTAATCCAGGCAAAGCAAATGCATCAGAAGCAGAAATCAAGTTGATGGAAGAACAATAGCTGAAGGACTTGAAGATAAAGAATTATCTCTATCAAGCAATTGATAGAGAAATTCTGGACACTATTCTAAATGATGAGACGTCTAAGAATATATGGGATTCGATGAAGCAGAAGTTCCAGGGCTCAACACGGGTGAAACGAGCGCAACTACAAGCCTTACGCAAAGACTTTGAGATGCTGCAAATGAAGGAGGGAGAGTCAGTGGATTCATACTTTGCTCGGACGTTGAAAATTGCCAAAAGTATGAAAGCATATGGAGAAAATATGCAAGAGAGTGTCATAACTGCAAAAATTATGCGATCTATGAAGACGAAGTTTAACTACATGGTGTGCTCCATTGAAGAATCCAACAACAGGGATACTATGACAACAGACGAACTGCAAAGTAGTCTATTGGTTCACGAGCAGAGAATGATGTTTCCAGCAGAAGAGGAGCAGGTCATGCAGATGGTGGCTGATGAGAAAAGTGGAAGAGGTAAAGGAAGAGGGAGAAGTATAGGGTCTTTTCGAGGCAGAGGAAGGGGAAGACAGACATTCAACAAGGCTGAGGTTGAATGCTTCAAATGCCACAAGCTTGGACACTTTCAATATGATTGTCCTACGTGGGAAAAGAAACCAAATTATGCTGAGATGGAGGATAAAGAGGAACAAGAGGATGAGCTCTTGTTAATAACCTTCATAGATTGCATAGAAGGGAAGAAGGATGAGTGGTTTCTAGACTCGGGATGCGGCAACCACATGAGTAGTAACAAGGAGTGGTTCTCAGAATTGGATGAGAACTTTCGGCACAATGTAAGGCTTGGTAATGATACTCACATAGCTGTGAAGGGGAAAGGTAGTGTTTGGATGGTTGTGAATGAGATTATACATGTAATCACACATGTATATTATGTTCTTGAACTCAAGAATAATTTATTGAGTATAGGACTGCTTCAAGAAAAAGGCTTAATTATAACAATTCAGAACAACAGGTGCAATGTTGTTCATCCTAAGAAAGGCCCGGTCATGGAAGTAAACATGAGTGGAAACAGAATGTTTGTGCTGATAGCAACTATGGGAGCAGAAACTACAACATGTTTTCAGGTGGATTTGGAGGATAATTTTCAACTATGGCATAATCGGCTAGGATATTTAAGCTATGATGGCTTAAAAACTCTTATCTTTAAACAAATGGTGAAAGGGTTGTCTTCTATCATAACTCCCAGAAATATTTGTGCACATTGTCTAGCAGGGAAACAACACTGAAATGCAATGCCAAAGAAAAGGATATGGAGAGCATCAAAGAAGCTACAATTGGTTCATGCTGACATATGCGGGCCTATTCAGCCAACATCAAGCAGTAACAAGAGATCTATCTTGAGTTTTATTGATGATTTATCACGTAAAACTTGGGTATATTTTTTGAGTGAGAAATCAAAAACTCTTTCTTTCTTTAAAAGTTTCAAAGCATTGGTGGAAAAAGAGGCTGGAGAAAGCATTATGTGCTTACGAACAAACAGGGGAGGAGAATTTACTTCCAAGGCGTTTGAAGAATTTTGTAGAGGCCAAGGCATAAAGAGACAATTGACCGCTGCCTACACTCCCCAGTAGAATAAGGTTGTTGAGAGAAAAAACAAAACCATCATGAATATGGTTCACTTAATGCTAAGTGGGAGACAAGTTCCCAAAAACTTTTGGCCAGAAGCAACAAAATGGTGTGTTCACATTCTGAATAGAAGTCCCACAGCAGCAGTGCAAGACAAAACTCCTAAAGAAGCATGGAGTGGAATTACGCCTTCTGTTAATTATTTTTGGGTATTTGATTGCCTAGCTCATGTTCATACACCAGACCAACAGCGGGTTAAGTTGGATGACAAGAGTAAGCAATGTGTTTTGTTTGGAGTCAGTGATGAATCCAAGGCATATAGATTATTTGATCCAGTCAACAGAAATATTATAATTAGCAAAGATGTAATCTTTGAAGAACAAAAGAATTGGAATTGGGAGCAGAATGAAGGAGAAAATCAACAAGCTTTGGGTATTGTACTGAAATAAGCTTGCCAGTTGATTGTCTTCAAATGCACCATATGGCCTTCAAACTCAGCAACAGTAGTCGACTTTGCACATTGCCACACAATTCCTTTAAGTTCATTGCTTAGTAAAATTTTTCCAAAGATTCAAGGCACAAAATCTATGAGGTGCACCCGACATGACTTCCTGTAAAGATGGAATAAGTCCCTGAAAAAATACAGCAGTTTAGTAAATATTTCAAAGTAGTCCCTAACTTATGTCATTAACTGCAATTAAATCCCTAACTTATGATAATAATTGCAAATCAGACCATGTCATACCTTTTGCATGTCTGACATGAAATTCCACCCATTCTGTATGTAATCCCCAAGATCTTCATGCAACAAAGTTAAAAACAATTTCCAATTGTCTTTGTTCTCCACATCCACCACAACATAAGCAATAACAAAGATGTGGTTATTGGCATCAACCCCAACAACAGAGAGCAAGTTTCCTCCAAATGCACTTTTTAGGAAACATCCATCTAGACCTATGAATGGTCTATATCCAGCAACAAACCCCTTTTTACAACCAGCAAGACAAATATATAGCCTCTAAAATTGTGGTGGACCTTCTGGACTTGGCATTGTGTTGATCTTAACTGTTGACCCAGGATTGCTCCTCAACAACTCATGTGCATAGTCAAATATTTTGGCATATTGTTTCCTCTCACTCCCTTCTACTAGTTGCTTTGCTTCTTTCATGGCTTTCCACATCTTTGTAACTTCAATGTGAACTCCAAACTCTTGCTTGAAATAATCCAAAGCTTCAACACATTTAAGGCTTGGCTGATTCTGAGTTTGGCCTCAAGTTTGCTAACCACCCACTCTCTATTTGCTTGTTTGTTCTTGATTTCTCTGCAGCATTTATGCTCATGCTTAAATGACTTGATTTGAAAATAGTTTTTGTGTTCTTTCTTTGCACAGTAGATCTCTTAATCTCAACATGCCTTCTTGCATTTTTCTCTAGCCCTTTATTTATCATTCTTCTTCCACTTGAACTTCCTGCCCATGAGTATGCTATACTCCCTCAAGGCAGATTTAAATTCAGCCAGAGTACCAAACTTCATCCCTAGTTCCAACTTCATTTCACCAAGTCGAATACTTTCATTGTATTGAGGATAAACTTTGTGAACATCCTCATCTTCATCATCACTACTAATGGGGTTTTTGAGCTCCTTTGGATGATAACCATCTATTTCAAATTTAACTTCAACTTCCTTCCTCATACAAGAGAATTCTGTAAACCACTCATCCTCATCATTGTCATCTTCATCATTAGGATTACCAACCTTTTCCTCCTTATCACCACCAACATCTTTCTCTTCACCACCACCAACATCTCTCTCTTCACCACCACCAACGTCCACATTAATATCGTTCTCTCCATCATCAACATCTGCATTAATGGTGACCAAGTACAAATAAATTATATTAATCAATTATAAACATTAAATTCCAAAATTATTCAAAATTATGCTAACCATGTTGGACCAAGTAGAGATCAATTAAAATTTGCCTTCCTCATGGCCAACAACAGGTACATCATCTAAATCATCCTCATTACTAGCTTCTGGAATTGGATGACATTTCAAGTCCAACATCAGTGGGACTTCTTCTGGAATTGGATCTACTTCATGATGAAAATAAACGTTTATCTCATTCTCATTTTCCAAAGCATCCTTCACTAAGTATAATATATCCCCATCTGTTGTACAACTCCTTAACCCATGATTAAAATCTATGTCCTTATCAATCAACCAAAAACAATCTCCTATCCTGCTATACTTTTTACATGCTTGCACCAGATCACATAGGATAAATGTGTTCATGTAATCTGCAGATATATCCTCCCAAATGTCAAATTCTCCATCTATATATTCAACATTTCCATCACTGGCACGTGGAGTGAATCTTCCTCCATGGTGCAATATTAAAGTTATATTGGCATCCATTCTACACAATCAGAAACCACAAACAATGTCATATATTAGGAAATAAAAAACCTAACTCAAACATAGGCACATCACACAACAAAATGCAATGTCATGTATAAAAATAGAGCATCATAAATCAAAATAATAAAGGACCATAAAACAGAGTAACAATGAATCCATGCTATATCAAAACCCTTCAACATATAAAACCCCAAAAATACAAGAGAATATAAATTGTTCTTCATCAAACCTTAATCAAAACATCACAATGATTTATATGAATGAAGAGCAAAACGATGGACTGGTTCACCAAAACACAGACCAAAACGAAAAACAAAATTGTGAAAACGCAAAACAACCACGAAACAATTGCAAAAGAAAACGTACATGACGCAAACCTGAGTCAAGAGCGAAGAGTGGCAATGACCAACGAATGCCGACAATGGAGGGAATGCAAAGAGACGTTCTTGGACCACAGCGAAAAACCCAATGTAATCGCAGTCTAAGGCAGTGAAACTGTTTTGGGGAAAATGGGTTTACTTAATTTTTGAATGGTTTTTATCCTAACTTATCATAATTTTTCAATTCAGTCCAAAGACTTGCCACATGGGTTTGATACATGGACAAAGACTTGCCACATAGACATATGACTAACAGTGGAAATTGGATTTTAACAGTAGGGACTTATTTTCATAACGGATGTAAAGATAGAGACTATTTTTTACATTTAAAAAAGATAGGGACTAATTTGCAAAATGGGTCAAAAGTCAGGGACCAAAATGCCTATTCGCTCTAAGTTTTTATATGTTTCTTCACTGAACTGAATAAACACAAAAAGGTGAATTGAAAAAAATGTGAAGGAAAGCCTATATATGAATCGTTAATGTAGAAGACAAAACAGTGATCAAAGCCAATAAATTACTGGAAGTCCCATCATGCACTAATAGAAGGAGTAGTACTATACTGAGAACTGACTTGAACCAGAGGAAATTGGAGTCCCTCGGTTGGAGTAACCAAGTCAACCCATGCGATCACACACAGATACGATACTACTTATAAGTTTTGGATAAATGAGTGGTCTCCACCACTTCATATAATCCAAAAACGTGATAGAAAAATTCTGCCTACTTTATTGACTATATAACATTATACTAATTATTAACTTGCTTATTACAAGATAAAGATTCACAAATATTTGTTTTTGATGTACGCAAAAACTTATCTAATTAATTTTTTAATATAGTTTTAAGTATCGTTTAAACATTTGATATTAACAAGTCATTTGTATTACACATGATATTTAATAAGTATTTTTTTTAAAAAAATGTTCTTGTTTTTATCCTTCAAGTATGAGATAATTTTAATAAAAAGAAAAATAAGTTGTAGAAAATTCAATCAACTTGTCATTTCAGTAAATCTACAAGCCAAATAAACACCACCAGCTAAATGAACACCATTATGAGCAACAAAATCATTGAACTAACCTCATTCCAACAAACCCATAAGCTAAATAAATAATTATTACTAGTGTCTAAAACCAAATGATGTCATCAACGATCCAACACACAAAATTACTTGAACAATTTCATAGGAACAATAATAACATTAAATCTAGATATACTTCAAGAACAGAGGAAAAGTCCATGTAATTGACTTAAATCTCAAGAGAAGTTTGTGTAAGTTTTAAAGAAGTTGAGGCACGTGTAATTGTCTTAAACATTAGGGATGGTTAGTATAATTTATTCTATATTAAATATTAGTAATTTGCTTATTTTTTCTGTATATTTATTTTTGAAACATAATTGTTGATATTTCTTCTAATTGACATTAAGGATTAATGGTAACGAGTATTAAAAAAATGATGAACAAAAACACTACTAGAAAATGTAGATTTAACATCGTTAGGTTAACATCGGTTTTTGGCAAAACCAATGTTAACATAAATGCAGTGGTATAATTGTAAATAATGTGCATTAGTTGACAACTATTTTGAAGAAAACCGATGTTAACATAAGTTAGTTAACATCGATTTTCTTTAAAACCGATGTTAACGTTTGATGAGTTAACATCGGTTTTTTCCATAAACCCGATGTTAATGTTTACACCGCTTATTTAACATCGGTTTTGTATTGAAAATCGATGTTGAATCTACATTTAAAAATATCAGAACGCGAGCCCTATTTTCCTCGTGTTCTCTTCTTCTCCATCTAAGGTGCATGTTCGCGACTCTATCTCAGCATCTGCAACCCCTATGACAGTGTGCCATCGTGACACCTCGCCACCGTACCCAAATATTTTGTTGCAACCTTATTTTTCATGACTCTGTTAATACCATTGCTGCAACCTTGTTTTTATTTTATCCACACGTTGGTCAAGCATAAGCACTTGTTATGTGTGTGTAATTAGGTAATTTCATGAATTGTTAAATGTAGATTTCAGAGCCTTTTAGTTTCATTTTAACTTGGTTTGCCATTATTCCCTTTATTTTGTGGCTGGCTCAATCACTTAGCAGGGCAATTGTACAAGAGTTTTTATTTTATTTTATTTTAAAGGTATGATTTTTGTTACACTGCCTTTTTCATACGTATAACGATTTTTCTGATAGCACTGGAGTTGCAAATCATGTTTTACTGGTCAATGTGGTAAGGGTTTTTGTGTTCTATCTTCAGATAGGAAGATTGTTATTGCTTCCTTTTTTAATAGTACTTGATTCATAGCAAATAGATGTGGCCATATGCATGGCAGACCCTTTGCCCATGTTCTTAAAGCTAGAGATTTTTTATTTTATTTTAAAGGTATGATTTTTGTTACATTGCCTTTTCATACGTATAACGATTTATTTGATAGCACTAGAGTTGCAAATCTTGTTTCACTGGTCAATGTGGTAAGGGTTTCTGTGTTCTATCTTCAAATTGGAAGATTGTTACTGCTTCCTTTTTTACTAGTACTTGATTCATAGCAAATAGTTGTGGCCATATGCATGTCAGACCCTTTGCCCATGTTCTTAAAGCTAGAGATTTTTGTGTAAAAAAGTGTTTGACTTGTATCTAGTTTTCTTTGGTTCATCTCAATATTTGAGTAGTCATGGACAGGGAATCAACTTGCACTATTCTCACTTAATAGCAATGTGTAGTATGAGTCATGAGTTCTAATATTAAATTTTCTCATGGTATGTAATATGAATCATCGTATATGAGGCAAGTTGGTAGCACCAACTTAACAACTTAACTTAATAGCAGTTAAGTTGTGTCTGGTCTCTCACTTGGATCACCAACTTAACAGCTTCCATGTTTTGCTCCTTCTTTTGTTCTCAACTTGTGGACATTCGTGATTTATATAATAACTCAAGTGCTAAACTATGGTGATGTGTGAATAGAGTGAGAAAGGGTGAGGACTATATAGGAGGAAGTGGTGGTCAATATAGATAGTGACTGGTGAGGTAGTTCTTCTATTAAGGATTAAAATAAAGACTACATGAATAGTAGTAGATTTACATTAATAGTTGCAACTACTACTATCACTTGCAACGTTAGGATGGTATTTACATGAATAGTAGCAGATTTAAGTTCTCAACTGCATAACTAATACATTAAATAAATTGAAGAATGTTTTCATGATAAACTGAACGCACTTCATGTTTATCTATTTCTATATTGGCGCAAATGGCAACTTAATGTACTTACTGCTTACAGTGATTATCACGGCTGCTACATAAATATCACTAGCATCAATTTTGGTACAAACAAATGATGACAAGGACTTAAGGTTTTTTATTATGACCCAAATATTCAATTAAATTAATATAATGAACTAGCTCCAAAAGATTTTTGACAACTGTACCCTCGTGGAAGTGTAGAAAATGAGTTGTAAGATTAATATTCTTGATTCACTTTGCACTTAGATTACTACAACTACTTCTTATAAGAAAATTGTTCATCAAATTTTTTTATTGTATGAATAATTTTTATGACTCAAGCTATAATTCATCACATTGATTCAACACTTAGTTTACTATAACTACCACTTATAATTTTTATTGACTGCTTTATGGATCTCAAATAAGATGAATTTGTTTTGCTAGGACGAGACTTGTTTTGTAGTAGTGGTTTGATCACTTGCTTTTCCTCTTGTTGACTGCTTTATGTGTCTCTAATAAGATGAATTTGTTTTGGAAACAAATTCATTGGTTCTTGGTAAGAAACTGGTATGGATTCCACTGCTAGACTCAAATATGTGTAAGGCACCTAAAGCCCTTTAAGTACACTTCTTATTTATCTTTGGGTCTATGTTTATGCTTGGTCTATTTTGTTATTCATAATTTGTCTAGCACAAATAATTTGTTTGATTACCGGACAACTTCAAAACCTCCAGGCAATATCACTATCACCAACCCTAACTGTTTCCTCTAACTTTGAGGTACATTCCCCTATGGTTTATTATTTATGCTTACTGATGGTGTGATTATCGGGTGCATGTGCTACGACGTGGTTTTCCATTCTTTGACTTTTACACAATATGTTTGTTTGTTTCCATACTTAATTGAGAGAATTACCTCCATTCTTTGTCTATTTAAAGAGGTTACTTGCGGGTAGGTTGATTACACTTTGACATGGTCTTCCAATAGGGTATCTTTGGTTTGAAATATTTTCGCTAGTGATAAGTAGGCATCTTAACCTTAGCACTGTCTGTCCGGGACTTGGGACTAGTTGACACCAATGAGTACTTGGTGACAGTGATTCCAATAGAGTATCTTTCCATGTGTGGTTGTGTTTTGTTTTTAATCTATTTCAGTAGCAGATATAATATATAAACTTGAATATAGTTACATGGAGGCATTCAAATATAAAGTCAAGGGTCGTTGTTCATTTCATGTAAAATCTTAGTTGATATATCCAAGTTTGTCTTATATCTCACTTAGCATTCAAATATTTAATTTGTAGGCACTATTTGTCTTCTTGTTTGCATCGTGATCACGAAATTCGTTATTGGACATTGCACTGATCATCATCATAGGTACACAAGTTTTTTATAAACTTTTGATGCTCATTATCCAAGTTTTTCATGATGACAATCCCTGTGTAGCTTCCATCCCTTACTTTTGTTTCGTTGAAGAAATCTGGGAGCTTAACTATGTGAAATTCACTATCTGTGTTTTCAAATGTAAGTTGCTTGAGAGCAATATCAGTGTACAGACCGATGATGTGGGATTTACATTGGTAGATCTTAAGAAAATCACTTACCAGAATGACCCATCCATCATGGCAGAACAAGCTAAATAAGTATTTTATGTTCAAGACCCTTGTGATGAAAGGTGGTCAGTGGTTATACACGGGAAAACAATTGGTGTTAATGTTGAAGATGATGATTCATACATTGATACTTATGTTAGTCCTTTGTCCACACAAATGTCTCCTAACGTTGTCGGAGAAGAAGAAGCTAACAACGATCATGCTAATCGTAATGATCATGATGAAAGAGAATTAATTAACATCATCTAATATAATTTTTTTTGTTATGTACTTCATTTCAATCCATTCAATTACATAATTTATTGAGTTTTGTGATTATCTTGAAAACTAATGTTTTTTTTCTTTATAGGCAAATGACTACACCACCTAGCTCTCCTCCTCCTCCTCTTACTGATGCAACATCACATTCCCCTTCTACCTTGAAGCGGACAAGAAAAGCCACACGCCTAAGATCGTTGGCAACTAGACCAATTAGGGCAGAGAGACCCCTGGTCCATGTGGATCCTGCAACGGGGAAAGCTGACGGTACCCACAGAAAGAAGTTAAGAACATATTTGGGGATCGTCGCTCACAATAAGGTAGATGTGACATACAAGAATTGGAAACAAGTCCCTGCTACCCAGAAGGATTTGATTTGGGAGGATATTCAGGTATTTAACTTAAATGTTGCATGTTGTTGATTAACAATAAAATTGTATTTTAGTAACAATAAAATGTAATTTTCGTTTGTCAGGTTGAATTTGATATCCCTGAAGCATCTGATTTGAGGACAAAAAAGATAATACTTCAAACTGTGGGGGAGCGGTGGAGACAGTTTAAGTCTAATTTGACTTTGAAATGGGCACTTGCAGCCGACAAGGACGTTGTTGATGACACTGTTTGCGAAAAGTACGATATTAGCAAGGAAAAGTGGACCCAATTTTGTCAGAGCCGCAGAGACCCTTCACGGAAGGTAACTTTGTCATTTTCATTGTTTTAAAAATTAAATTTACTTATTATTGTCAGTAATAATAACTTTGGATTATGTTTAATTTTTAAAGGATGTGCAAAAAAAGGCATAAGCCATTCAGAATCAAAACGTTGCCCCTCACGTGTTGTCTCATGGAGGTTATGAGTTTTTTGAAAAGAAGTTGATGGATGAGAAGAAAAAGAAACAACTAGAGGAAGCTTCTCAATCCAGAAGCACTAACACCGTGATTGATCCTCCATCTCCCATCAGACGACACGTGAAGTGGAAGATGACCCACACTAAGGAAATTGGTCAAATGACGTCTGAGGCAGCAAAGGAAATTACTGACAAGATTGTAAGTCACTTTCAATTGTTAATTGCAATTATTTATGTTTATTATGTGATTGAGTAAACCAATAAATGTGTTCATTACAGGATTCATTGGAGGAGCGAGCCTCATAGGGTTCCTTTGTCGCCCATGGACGTCAGGTTGTATCGAATGCTGCCATTGGGCGACTAGAACACCCTAGTCGTGTGTATGTTGCTGGAGCCGGTGTCATGATCAAACAATACTTTGGACCGGCTCCAAGGACCTCCTGTACTTCTTCGTCCATGGCTCTCGAAGACCTGGAGCAGCTGATGCAAAAGATTAGGGACCAGCTGGAGGAGTCGATCATAAAAAGTGACTCAACAAATGATGTTGTTCTTTAGCCAAATGCAGTCCCAGTTTCAATCGCAGATGCAATCACAAGGACTCGCATTGCCTCTTGAGCCAAAGGTTGGTCCTTCAGCTGCTTATGTCAGCACTAAGGAGAGTTGTGTTGATCCGTTAGGGAACAACCCAGACACGGGTGACTCAGAGAAATACGGGTTATACGTCGAAGAAAATCCTCCCCGCCTGGTTGCTCGAGGAAGACTTTATGAGGGTTCCATAATCGTTCACAACATCCCTTTGCTCCATGATCAAGTTATGGTTGGTGTTGAAGAAGTTAGAGATGCAGATGCTCTCATTCCTGTACCCACTCAAGAGGTTCAATGAGTGGGGCAGACACTTAACACCTTCGTTGCTTGGCCGACACATCTTGTGAAGCATTTATCAGAACATTTATTTCACTGTGATTAAATGTTTTTACTTTAATTAAAGTGTTCATTGTCATTAAATTATCTTAATTAACTGTCTTGGATAAACAGGGAGCTGTGGGATCGGAAAAACCTACAGATAGGCTGAATCGTAATGTCAATGATCCCCTGTATCTGATGACATTGACCATCCCACAACTTTTTCTAAAGCCATTGTAGGTTATGTGGGATGCTACTGTGTTTGGGTTGTTTAATGACGACTTCCCCTTGTACATAAAGCAGGAAGACATGTTTGAAATAGCACACGGTGGTCAATGTCTCCATTACAGTGCACATTGACAAATGAATTTAAATAATGTATAATAGTAAAATAACTTATATTGTTCTCCATTACAGTGCACATTGACAAATGGTCGTCATTTTGCCTAAGGAAAATGTTGTCATTTGGTTTTGTTTGTTGCATAATAGGCCAGAAAACTACCCCCAAGGGAATTATTAACAGGTTAGTTCTATTTTTCAATACATTTACATTAACATTAGTCAGGAACATCAATATTTTAATTGTACAATATGCATCCATGTTTGTATTGAACAATGCTTTGAAAGGACTTGACGATACTCCACAAAGTAAATCCAAGGCTGCTGCTAGGTGGATTGTTGTTAAAGTAAGCCATTTAAATAATACTTCTAGTTATATTTTAATACTGTGTAGACTAATTTTTACGTAACACTGAGTGTGGGTATTACGTCATGCACTGGATGTCAACTATAATCTTAGGAAGTTTCAAGAATAATTGGAAAACGGTAATTTCTTAATTCAAACGTATTTTGTTTTGTTATAATTGGTATTATGTATTATTGACTTATGTTTTATTATATCATGCAGTGTTCCAATGATGCTAGACCATTAGAACTAGAGAGATTGAAGGCGCTTCGCATCTAGTGGGCAACCTATTATTTGAAAATTAAAAATGAAACAATTAGTGTTTAAGCAATTTTGGAATTGTAGTTTAGTTACTTTACATTTTTTACAATTCATGTCTCCTTAACATTAAATATTCTTTTAATTCTAAATAATAAATTTTTTATGGAATTTCTGGTAAAAACTGTTTGAAAACAGAATGAAAATTATATGTTGTGGTTCTGCTTTTAAATTTGTAGGTTAATTTTGGGTTACTAAAAAAACAGACAGCATATTAAAAAAATCCTAAAAAATAATATCGGTTTTTAGTAAAAACATCGGTAGTAGCTTGAGTGGATTCTCAACCTGGTGGACTCCATGATTGATTGTTGTACATGGCTTCTCAATTAAGTCGCCAAGGTATCAATTTTTCTAACAATTCATTAAAATCATATCGGATATATACCACATTCTTTAGAAGTTATAATCAATGTTTTGTTAATTTTCTGTTTCCTCCAAGTAAGAAATTCACCCCCAAAGATTTCTTGCACATAGTTTCAAATATCTTATTTTTGATCCTATGGTTAAGAAATTTAATTCTCGGTATGTTTCTTATGCATGTTGTCAATCTATTATATGGACTATAATTAATGTTTTATGAACATGTTGCATGTTGAATATTGCATGTAATTGGTTGTTTGTTTGTAATTTGTTAACTGTAATTTGGTAGATTTTTTGTAAGTCAGTGTAAAAATTTGGTAGTCATTTGAATTTCTAAGACGGTTTAGGTAAGACACGTCTTAGAAAGTATCCTTTCTAAGACGGTTCTTAGTTAGAACTGTCTAAAAAGGTACATTTTTTAAGATGGTTCCTAGTTGAGAACCATCTTAAAATGTACACTTCTAAGATGGTTCTCAGTATATTTTAAGATGGTTCTCAGCTAAGAACCGTCTTAAAAAACGTACATTCTAAGACGATTGCTAGTTAAGAATCATTTTAGAAATGATGACTTTTTACGACGGTTTTTTTATAATCGTCGTTAATGGTCTCAACTTTCAACGACGTTGGATATAAATACGATTTGTAACCGTCATTGAATGCCTTTATTAGCCGTCGTTAAATGCCTTTTTTGCAGTAGTGTAAAGTATTTATTTAATTTGAATATATAATTTAAAAGATAAGTATTCCTTCATTAATGTACATATGTGATTTTTTTAGTTTTGGTTCACGTACATTATATTTGTTTTGGTTTTTCTCTTTATAAAGTAATGTTGACATGACACTCATACTATCTTGACATGATAATGTCATCAAGTGATGATGTGACATGATGATATCATCATCTATTTGTTATGTCATCATTTTTAGACGGAGACTAACAATATAGAGGAAAAATAAAAAACTATATAATTTACAAGACAAAAAATATATTTAAGTCTTTTAAAAATTTCTAATGATATTTAATATATATCATAAATCATTCTACCTCTTATGAATTATAATTATTTTGTAATACATTTAACAAAATTAAGTTGGAGGTAATAAGTACTAATAAACAATGGTTTATTAACTTAAAATGATAATATACTAAGATGGTATATATAATATGATTGATAGATAATTATCTTTTTTGAGCATGTGGTTCAAGGTCTAATTTTCAAGTTTGTGTATATGGAAGAGCATTTCATGTGAGAGGTGTATCTCTTAGATTAATCTCCAAAACTAGAGGAATCAGTCATTAACTCTCAGTGGAGATTTAAACACCAAAATAAAAAAATGAGTTATTTTAAATTTTAATATATATTAAAACATTCTTATTTTAAAATTATTATGAACAAATACATTCTTTTTTTAGTTTTAAGGATCAATTTGATCGAACATTATATATAATTTCAAGCATTAAAATAGTTGATAATTTATAATTTTAGGGATTATTTTGTTATTTATTTTTTAAAAGAGACCAAATTGACTATTTATTTTACTATTTTATTAATTTTAAGAATGTTTTTTTGTAGTAACTACAACTAGAAAGAATGGTTATAACATTGCTATATTAACATCGGTTTTTGATAAAACTGATGTTAACAAGAATGTGGTGGCATAAAAATCGATGTTAATGAAGTCATGTTAACATCGATTTTTAAAAACCGATGTTAACAAATGATAAGTTAACATTGGTTTTTAGTGAAAACAGATGTTGAACCTACATTTAAAAATATATCTTGCCTCCATGAGTCCTAATTCAATTACTCTCTTGCGCTCTCTTCCTCTCCATCTCAGCTCTGTCTCTTGCCCTCTCTTTACCTAGACAAACCATCTTAGCTTCGTCTTCCGCCATCGTCACATTTTGCCATAGCGCCACATCTTCGTTACCTCTCTTTCTCTCCCTCTGCCTCCGATGATTCTTCTTCTCACTGTCGCAAGCATCATCGCCACCATCGCAGAGACTGGGATGAGGACTCCCTTAAGATTCGGAAAAAGAGCAAGTTCCAATCCTAATCTCATTGAGAATGATGCCGTAGGCATCACTACCACTCGTCTGATTCCTGTTCCGATTACTCTAGGTTCCATGTCTATCCCTCGCGTAACTCATAACACACACATTTCTTTTATTATTTTATTTCGTATTATCATGTACATGGTTTGCTTCAATAGCTGGTTCAATACAATTTGTGAATTTTAAAATTGTGGTAGTTTTGAGTTCTTATATCCTTTAGAATCCATGAAAATAACGTAGTTGATTAATTTCAGTATAATCAGGAGAAAATATAATTCATTATTTTCAACCATTGTAAGCGAGGCACATGGTTTTAAAAGAAGTAGGTCCCATGAGATGTTTATTACGTATAATTGATATGTTTATTAATGTCCCCGTTCGAACATTTGGATCTCTAACTTATGTTATGGAATTTGTTTTGTTCCTTTTGATTATGTTATTATTTTTGGTGCTTGGAAGTTGGAAGTGATATGAAATGGAATCATAATTATAACTTATGAAAATTAACTAGAAAACAGATTTTGAAAACTCTGGCCTTTGACTGAACATATTCTCAGTCTCCTTTGTCGTGCATCATTCCCCCTACTAAAAAAACACTTTTTAGAATGATTCCGAGGAGCTTTTTACAACGGTTTTCAATCGTTGTTGAAACTGTCGCTTGGAAAGTCAAGACTTTTCACGACGATTTTCAGACTGTATTAGAAAGAAACAATTTCTAAGACAATTTTGTCTTAGAAACGTCCTAGAATGTTTTTTAAAAAAAAATAAAAAAAATTGAAAATTCTAAGACGGTTTTCACAACAAGTATCATAGAAAGTAGATTTTCTAAGACAAGTTTTTTGGAATAACCATCTTAGAATGTCTTTTAAAAAAACTAAAAATTTTGAGGATTCTAAAATGGTTTTAACGGTTTTTTTTTTTTTTATAAAAATCGTCTAAGAATGTCTTTTTTAAAAAAAAATGAAAATAAAATATTGAGGATTTTAAGACAGTTTTTAGTAAAACATTTTTTTAAAAATAAATTAATGAATTATTTTTTCACATAGAAGCCTACTTTATCTGAAGACATGGCATATTTATTATTCATCTAATCAAGTTTTATAATTACAAATTGGAAATTTCACTTTCAATTTTGAAACATACATAATTTGTATATGCATGTTTGGCATAACATTAAGAAAAACGGAACACACATTACTTAAGAAAAAAGGGACACACATCACACATAATTTGTATAAGCCAGAGTTAGTATCCTCCAAACTATGAACTTGGCATATTTAACATTAATAATTGAATACATGATATTGATTTATGTTTCTTTACTTGTCTAATAGGTTGACCATCTTTCTCAAGGGCCCTCACCGTGCTTCTTGTTTACATAGTTGTTTATACTTAAATTGGTATCTTTATGGTTTTGTTGTTTTAAAGTGGATTATGTTAGGACTTGGAGTATGGAACTATAGTAGCCATATAATTGTGTGTTGGTATTTTAATAGTTCAATTTATCTTTAGATTGAGAGGAATGTATAGCTAGAATTGGATTGGAATTGAATTATGTAAAACAATAGTGAACCATGAATTTTATTTTCATGTATTTAAAAATTATTTGCTAAATAAGTACTGAACCATGAATTTTATTTTCATGTACTTAAAATTTTCACTTTCATATGGTTCGTATAGTACATGTATTTAAAAATTGTTTGCTGAATAAATTCAAACATAATGTACTGCCATGCATATAGTGCATATATTATTAAACATATATAATTCAAACATATATTACTAAACATAAATTATTTTCTTTAAAGTATTTTTGAATGTAAGCAAAAAATATATTTGTGTGTTGATTTCAAATACAAGTAAATTTCAATTAATCTTATCTTATTTAATTAATTTATTTTTAAAATACTATTTATTTAATTGAAGTTTTATTTTTAATAATTATTTTTTGTTGATATCAAGTTACAAGAAATAGTAGTTTAAAAAATTATTATTTAAATGAAATCAATACAATTAAATGACGCTATTTTGTCATTTTTAATTAGCGTGAGTTAATTTTTTGTTATATTCAAGATCATAATAAATATTTTAGTGTATAAAAAAATAATTAATTTAAATTTAAGAATTCATACAAATTATTTGAATTCTTCATCATTATCAAAATAATTATATAAAATTCACTTGACCTTGAAAATATTTTATAATTTTTTAATTTATTTTAGGCTTAAATAATATTTTGATCCCTATAAAATAGGAGTTTTTTTTTTATTTATTTTAGTCTTTTAAATATATTTTTTATTTTAGTCCCTTTAAATAACATTTTGTACTTGTAATTGTAATTTGTAGGCACTTTTCCTTTTGTTTTTTGCATCATCATCACGACATTGATTGTTATTGTTAGTGATCATCTTCATAGGTATGAATGTCTTTCATAAAAGTTTTGATGGTTTTTTTTGTTATGAATGTTTCTTTAATTTCTTTTATGTGATTAATGATTATTGCTTTATATACAATCAATGTTCATTATGAGTGAACCTTAGTTTTCCATTTGAGAGTTAATACAATAATTCTTCCGGACACTTTGGATTAATTGTTGTATTGAATATTGAATTATTTGTTTGAACAGTTCGAAAATAGTCATTTTTTATAGTAGATTCGTAGGTATAGGTTAACTTTATTTTCTTAAATTTTTATGAAATTTCGGTATAGTGAGTTTCACTTTGTTCTCTAGGTGCATACTTGATTGTGGTGGAATTCATGTCACCACTTTCATGTCGTGTACTTGGAGATCAATGCGACATGCTGCCGAAATTTCATCAAATCTAAGAAAAGAAAGTTAACCTTTACTTATGAGTCTACTATAAAAATATTTCTTCCTGAATGGGATAGGGTCATACCTTTAATGAAAAAAAAGTGAGATTTTCATGCATGGAATCGCTAGCTTTGTGAGTATCCCAGAGTTATTAATTAGATGGATCAAAGTTGGATGAATGCAAGTTGCATGAGCCTTGCGTATGAGGAAGGCGTGGAACAATTCTTGCAATTTGCTTCCGAAAAAATTCGACCGGATGAGGATGGAAAATATTTTTGTCCTTGTATAATCTGTTTGAATGGGAGACCATGGAAAATATTTTCGACATCATGGTTCACTTAATTGTAAATCTGATGAGGGAAATTAAATTTTATGGTCCCATTTATTTATGGTGGATGTACCATGTTGAGTGATACATGAAGATTTTAAAAGGATATACAAAGAATCTACATCATCCTGAAGCATCCATTGTTGAAAGGTACATTGAAGAAGAAGCTATTTAATTTTGTTTAGAGTACATTGAAATGGCAAAACCAGTTGGGCTTCCCGAGTCTCAACATGACGAGAGAATGGGAGGTAAGGGTTCACGAGAGCTACATGTTATAGCTTTGGGTCTAGAGGATGTGCAACAAGCTCATTTGTATATACTGAATAATAGTAATGAAGTTCTTCCATACATAGTTTGCCATGAAGCCTTAGTCAAGGAAAATAACTCAAAAATGACCAAGAATAGGGTGTTGAAAAAGCATAACAAGACTTTCCTAAATTGGTTTAAAGATATAATCCTTGGTGATGATAATGCTTTTGAAACGTTAAGGAAGTTAGTAGATGAGCCTAAAAGAAATGTTAGAAGTTGGCAAGGATATGATATCAACAAGTATTAGTTTTACACCAAATCACAAGACGACAAGAGTACCATGCAAAACAGTGGGGTTAGTCTTATGACCGAATCCCAACACTTTGCTACTGTACATGATGACAATCTCAATTTGACGTCCATGCCTTACTTTGGACATCAGGATGTGCAGACTATTGCCATTGGGCGACCAAAGCACTTTGGTCGTGTTCATGCTGCTGGAGTCGGTGTCACCATTAAATAATACTTTGGATTAGGTTCAAAAAGCTCTCACACGTCTACATCCATGACTCCCGAAGAGTTGAAGCAGCTGACACAAAAAATTAGGAACCAATTGGAGGAGTCGATCATTGAAAAAGTGACTTAACAACTAATGTTGTCCTTCAGCCAGATGCAGTTGTAGATACAATCCCAAGGGCTCGTGTTGCTTACTGAGCCTGAGGTTGGTCCTTTTGTTTCTCGTGACAGAACAAAGGGAAGTTGTGTCGATCCCTCAGGGCAGGACCCAGACATGGGTGAATCAGACAAATGTGGGTTGTATGTTGATGACAATCCTCCCCGCCTGGTTGCCCTTGGAAGAGTTTATGAGGAGTCCACAACCGTCCACAATGTCCCTTTAGGCAATAATCAAGTGAAGGTTGTTGTTGAGGAAGTTCAAGATGCTAATGCCTACATCCTTGTACACACTCAAGAGGTTTAGTTAGTGGGATAGACCCTTAACACCTTCCTTGCTTAGTCGACACATCTTGTACAACCTTTTTCAGAACAAGTATTTCCTTTTGTAGTGTTTGTTATCATTAAAAAAGAATTTGTTACAAATAAAGTGTTGACTGTCATTAACTTATGTTTATTAACTGTGTAGGATAAACAGGGAGCTGAGGGACTGGCAAAACCTGTAGATAGGTCGGAACCTGATGACGATCCCCTATACCAGATGGCATTGACAATCTTGCAGCTTTTCCTCAAGACTTTGCAAGTGTCATGGGATGCAACTATGTTTGGGGTGTATAATGATAACTTCCCATTGTACATAAAGCATGAAGATCTTTTTACTTTATTTTAACAACAATAGGCATATGAGTGAGACAAGTATGCGAGCGAGGAATGTTTCTTTGTATGAATTCCTCGAGCCATATTCCATACAAAGTTTTGGACAATCGCAATTTGAATTAGAGGATTATATTAAGAAATAGATGTAGAATTCACAGAGAGATGTCTTCCTAGGAGCCTACTTGAAAGAGCAAGTAAAACTAAACAAATCAATTTAAATAATGTATGTACTATAATAACTTAATGTTCTCCAATACAGTGCATATTGGCAACTGGTCGTTATATGTCCCAAGGACAATGTTGTCGTCTGGTTTTATTTGTAGCACAATAAGCCTGACAACTATTTGAAAGGAATTATTAACATGTCAATTGTATTTTGTAAGACATTAACTTTATCATTAGTATTTGACATCAATATTTTAAAATTGTGCAATATGCATGCATGTTTCTCTTAACCAGTACTTTGAAGGTATTCAACGATATTCAAGGAAATAAAACCAAGGCGACTGCTAAATGGATTGCAGTTAAAGTAAGTCATTTAAACAATGATTGATGTCTTAAAAATTACATTTTATTACTCTGTACACTAGTTTTCAGTTAACTTTGAATATCTTATTTAATTTAGTGTAATAAGCAAAGAGGAAGCACTGAGTGTGGCTATTATGTGATGCATTGGATGTCAACGATAGTCCTAAGAGGTTTCAAGAATAATTGAGAAATGATAATTGTTTACTTCAAAACTAATTTCATTTGTTATACTTGTTATTATTTATATTGACTAAGTTCTGTTTTATTATATCATGTAGTATTTTACTGGTCCAAGACCATTGGAACTAGAGAGATTAAAGACAATTCACATTTAGTGGGCAAGATTTTATGTCTAAGTTAAAAATGAAATACTAGGTGTTTAAGGAATTTTACAATTGTATATAGTTATGTTTAATTAGATTCGGTTATAGTATATGATTTTATATACTGACATTATTGTTTTCTTTAACTATTTCTTATAATTGATAGTAATTATTCAATAGTAATATAAAAATTTGTACCGTGGGACTCCCTAGATTGGTCTATTCTTAAATTTACAGGTTTGGGTAATATTAAAAAAAAAGGATATTAAAAAAATTGCAAAAAACAACATTGATTTTCTAAAAAAACCGATTGTTAGCTATTGGCAAGTATACCAATGTCGTCGCAAATTACATATTTCATAAAAGAGATCATCTCCACAGGGACTTAAGTTACTCAATTCCTCCAGATAAAAGTAAATAGTTCAATAGTTATGTACAAATTCAATCAAAATATAATGGGTTTTTCTAACTAACAAAAGATAACTAAAGTAACAAAATAGTGGAAATAACGAAATTTAGTGCGTCGAAAATACGTAAAATTACGGAAACAATAATAATGAATTTAATTAATTTAAGAAAGACGTAGGATTGGATTTCATCATTCATACCCTCATTATCCTAATAAGATTAACATATATGAATCATTTTGTAACATCACTGATGCACACATTAAATTATCCCGAATCAATCCCTCGCACTCGAGAATCCTAATAATATTTACCGAATATTGATCCCTCGCATGTGAAATAAATATCCTAACATTACAATCAAATCTTGTTCTATTTGCAATCAAAACATTATGTTCTATTCCTAGTAATGTAATGTAAAGAGTAAATTCATTCAATTCAAATTCTAAGAGTACTTTCCAATCAAACTTAAAATCCAATTTCATGAAACTAGTGATAAAATAAAATCAAGCATTATGAACATAATGAAATCACCAGTAATGAGTAGAAAAGATTCATACATATATAAAATATCAAAAGAGATACATAAGGGTACAAAGATTACATCCAATTATTTGGAGAAACTAGCCAATCATTGCGTAGAGCACAACATCAACAGAAGAAATGATGAAGGAAGTGATCCATGGTAACAAATCGACAGCTCAACACCACTCCCTTTCTCCTTTCTTTCCCCTAGTTGTGTGCTTCTTCCTTTGGTTCTGCCATTGTTGTCTTTTCCTCTGGTTTGCATGGCTATTTATAGAAAATGAGCTAAGAGGTGCTGACCAACTCGCCCGAGCGAGTTGGTTGCTTAATGTTGAAGGTACTCACTCGTCCATGGAAGTTGTACTCGCCCAAGAAAGTTGTTTGCTTAGGTCTGAAGAAACTTCACTAGCCCAAGCGAGTTGGTTGCTAGCCTGGACGAACAATACTTTGAAATATTGAGAAAATGAACCTTTTGCCCCTCATCTTTGACTTGGTTTTTGGATCTAACAAACAATCATCAAAACATAAGGAATACATGGACGAATCTTCCATATTTATACAAAAACATTAATAAATATACAATATATAAAACAACCAGATTTAAGAGAAGTTTATAAGAAAACTCTTACAATCAAAAGATAATTGCTAACATTTTAATCCCAAAAATAACTGAAATATGACATTTATCACCGATGTTGTGGTGTAAGAAACAACATCTATTTTTTAAAAAACTGATGTAGTGGTGCACTCATAACATCGGTTTTTAGGAAAACCGATGTTGTCATGTGTAACACAACATCGGTTTTTAGGAAAACTGATGTTGTCAAGTGTACAACAACATCGATTTTTAGGAAAACCGATGTTATTTTTTACATATTTTACATATTTTTTGGTTTATTGCTTATTATACAACATCGATTTTTCTAAAAACCGATGTTGTGTATTGTATGCTATTAACATTGATTTTGTTAACGTCGATAGTTTCAACATTGGTTAAAAACCAATGTTGAAAGTCGGAAAAAAACTGATGTTAAAAGCTTATTTTCTAGTAGTGACTTTTCGCGTCTCAAACGCCAAAGACTAAAAGGCAAAACAAAGAAATAAAACATCACATGATATATATCATAGTAACTCAAATCTCCTTAGAATATACATATAAAACATAAATCACACTGTAAGAATAAACTACATAAGTTCTGATATAAATAATCAATGATCTATGCATAACTTAAAAAAAACAAAAATAGATAAAGAAATTTCACATCTAGATTTGCACATCCATGAAGTCTCCAAAGATGCAGAGTCACCACTAATCCATTTGCTCCTCGTATGTCAGATACTGGGATCATCACAGGCATGAATACAACTTAACAGTTAAAGCATAAACAAGCATCATCATATACATATACAAAGCAATATTTGGAAATCATATTTAAGATATAAATCTTAGAAATTCATATAACAGAGCATCTCATAATAATTCTCAATTCATCAATCATCACAAAAAGATTCAATCATCATGCACCATTACGATCATCAATCAAGCGATCATCCTCATCATGATTAAACCATCAAACACCATCATCATTATTACTCCATCAATCATTATCACAGTATACACCAATCATAAACACCAACAAACTCTATTTCATGGAGATTTCACCTTTTGAACAATTAACTCAAATACATTCATTAACATAGTCATACCCAAGGGTGAAACCAGGTTGTGCTCGGCAGGGGTCGTCAGCCCCCCTATTATATATTCACAGAATTTCCCTTACATTATTTTAATTATTGTAATAATATGATAATATATCGTTCCTGCCCTTGTTACACTAGTCACAATAAGCTATGTAAGGAGTATTTTTGTAAGAAACTTTTTTATGTTAAAAATATTTCAGGTTTCTAATCTAATGAAAGATCATAATTTTAAGATTTTATTTTAGCACTTGACATACTAAGAACCCAACGTTATTGTCTATTAAGTTGTCAAGTGTATTTTTCTTCTTTTTCTTTTCTTTCATTTTAAAAATTATATTTATAATGAAATTTTATATATTAAGTAGTAAAATATATGTTAATTTCTCATATCAATTTTAGCTATAATAATTTCATTCAATGTTGATTGACTTCAAGTATATATTAATTGCTATATACATTATTATATTCTTATATATTAATGTTATTAAAACCAGACCAGATTGGTCGATCTGACCGAGAACCAGTGGTCTATCCAGTCCGTTTGGGGAATTAAATCGGGCATGCAAGCGACTCGCTTCAGCCCATATCGCATTGTCCAGTTTTGAGAAAAACCGATGACTTGGTCGGTTTTCGAAACACGGGACGAATTCTACAAATTTTAAAAAATAAAATATGTGAAACAACATCGTTTCAAACACATTCACTTCTCTCTTCATGAATCCCAAATGCACACACCCCACACATACATTCTCTTTTTTCCTTCAGTTCTTCTTCCTCACACTTACACACCAACTCCTAAACAACGTAATCACCATTAGTCACCATCATCCCGCTACGCCATCCCACTGTGTCGTTGCACCGCCATCCCGTTGCACCACCGCAACGACATCATTGTGACGCTGTTGCGTTGTCCTAGTACTCATTGTTGCAACACTGATCGACCTGTCCTGCTACTCACTGCTGTGTCATCCCATTGCAACATCACCACTTTGTTCAAGTACTTCCTCTTATTTCTTCTTTGTACCCTTTGAGATTGGAACCCCTGAGTTCTCTTTGTATCCTATGTTTTATTTATGTGTTAATGTATTTCTTAATTTAGTTTTCTCACTATCATATCTGCATTGTATATCATTATCAGAAAAAATAGTCAAATGTTAAGTTAGTCTACATGTAAATGTTGTGTTATATATATATATATATACCAGATCAATTAGCGACCCACCGGTCTGACCTTTGACCCATCAACCCACCACCTCGATCAGGTTGACGATCAGTTCGGTTTTCACAACATTGATGGTTACGACACTAATTATTTTATTTGTTATATAATTTTAGCAATCATATGCGTGAATTACTTTAATTATGGTTTTTTTGTACAATTTTAGTTACATTAGTTGCCTTCAAATTGGTTTTCTCATTTATATGTTAGATTTTAAATCACTTAAGCGAGCTAATTAAGGAAAGAACACTAATTGAGGAAAGTAGGACTAATTAAAGAAAGAAGACTAATTAAGGAAAGCAAGGATAATTAAGGAAAGTAAAGGCAGGCTGTGCAAGAAGCTCGTTAATCTGCACCTATAAAAGAAGAGAGAGAGAAGAAGGAAAAGACACAGAAATTCCAAAAAGAATACAATTCCTTATAGAAGGCAAAGGCTAAAAGAAGGAGAAACAACCATTGCGAGTCATTCCTTCCCTCCATTCCCTTTCTTATCTTTTTCCCATTTACTAAATATTCTCCTCTTGCAATTGTAAAGTCTCCATGACAATGAGAGGCTAAACAGGCTAAACCCCCTTTGTTGGGAACTTGACAGCCAACTACTCTTGATGTAATTTCTCTTCCTATCTATTTATGAATATTACATTTGCATTATCTTTTCCTGTGCTTAATATTATTGTTTGTGGCTTGATCACCCATTTGCATGGTAAATTTTAGGGATAGCGTTGGAAAACATTATTTTCTAATAGAACTGAGAAAGAGTATCTAAATAAATTTATCACTAGGGATAGGTTGATATTTGTTTAGCCTGTTATACATCTCTATTCTTAATGCAATTTACTATTTTATCTCTGCAAAGGGATTTGAGAGAGAAAATAGATAAAATAAACTCTTTCATGTGGGGGACCAAAGTTAGAGTATACTAGTAGATGCAGGTGTAAATTGGAATAATTATAAATAGAGAAAAATCATTAAAATTATACCAAAAGTAGCTCTGGTAGGCTAAATTTCCAACATTCTCATCTTTTGAATTTCCTTCTATAATAATATTGGATTTTCTCATCTTTTTTGTCCTTAATTAATTATGTTTAATTTTTATTCTTGTTTGATTTAATTTTCAGCAATTTAATTTACTGTTTTCTACTACCTTTTTCCAAATCTTTTTCTTAATTAAATATTCATCTACCTAACTACAAACAAAGTCCTTATGGATATCATACTCAGACTTCCGTTTTAACTTTATTACTTGGGACGCATTGGTGCACTTGTCAATCCATCAACAGTCACACCTTAACTATTTGGGAGACTCGAATTAACGCTATGGAGGAAGTATGGTTTTATCAAAAATGGATGAATGTGGATAGTAACTTACCTCAAAAAGGCTTGCAAAGAGCTTAACCAGTCTAAGAATTCACCTACTCCTCCATTCTATAGGCCATTTCACCATTAGTCACTACCGACAACCTCCAACACTAGCTTAAGGGTCTTCTTAGCACCCCCAACTTATGTGCCTACTCACAAACAACAACTAAACTTGTATTCCTTAAGGTTTTGAGATCTCAAGGACCTAGGTTTCACCATCAACAACAATTCATTCCATATGCACTAAAATGGTCATTAATCCCACTGGGAAGTAGTTTTCAACATCTCGACATGTCATTTGAAGTCAAAATGTAGGGGTGGTACTTAGAAAGGTACCCACTAGGTGAGACCCCTGGGTCGCTTTAGTGAGGTGGAGTTTTAGCATGGAACTCACCCTCCCAAGTATACCATTTTCCAACAACAATAAAATATTCCCAAAGGATATACTTAACTCCTTTTCACACATATGGATTGTTATCAAAATAAGATTATAATCCACAACAATCATACGTCATCACAAATTCATTCACCAATCTCATCACCATAAGAGATTATAATATTGTAGATTCATCACTTATATGCTCATCACACTCATGAATCCACCTATAGTTCAATAAGCATAGCAAGACATTTCACCATCTTAAATTCTTGCAAACTCACCAAAAACTCATGAATATGAATCTCATGATTTCAACATAAAGTCAACTCTAATACTAAAACAACAACATCTCAACCACATCTCATAAGTTTTGGATTATTATATGCATCATTTTCTATTATGTACCTATGGCCTTCATAACCTATAAACATGATAATTAAATATATACTAACTAATTAAGTTGATTCTTTTCTCATTTGAAATATAAAAAGATTATCTACAACTTTTATGTTTACGGAAATACTTAGTTTGGAAGCATACTGTGCCTAAAATTACAATCTATATGAAACTTTTACTTATTACCAACAACTTCACCTTTGTTCACTAATTTAACCATTTATATAATTGTAGACATTATTTTTTAGTGAAACCAAATTCATAGTTAGCTAACATATTGGTCTACAAATTTCGTAAATACCACTTTCCCTAATACTCACCCGAAGATTGGCTTTTGCTCCATTTAATCGATTATGCCTCACTATAATCGATTAAATATAGCAAAATTGTACAATGAGACTTTTATTGATATAAATAAATGATTATCAAACCAAATAATCGATTATTTGCGAACTTAGATTAAAACACAACCCTTGGAACTTAAAATAATCGATTGCCAAACATAATCGATTATTTGCACGGGCTAAATCAAAATTCAACCCCTGGAGCTCATTTTAATCAACTAAAATGATTCAAAGAAGTTGGGAATACAAAATTCACAAAAAAAAAAAAACCAACTTTCTAAGATCTAATACCATTTCACACTATGTGAACATCACCACAATGAATTTAGACATGAATAAGACATTCTCAACCATCAAACTTCATTTATATCCATTCATATCATCAAATCAACACCATATCTCAAAATCAAACCACCAACACAATACATAACCATTCTAATACATCACAAGACAACATAAAACAAGAACAAGGTCAGCTTCCCTAACCTTTATAAATCTATCCCTTATCTTTGCAAACCAAGCAACAAACTTTGTGAGGAAGGTAGGGAAATGAAATGGCTTTGAGTCCAAGATGAGAGTTTTTCCATTACCACTCAACCACCACACAACAGGTCACCACCCTGAACCCATTAACAAACAGAAAAAACATTAAAACCCCCAAAAACAAGCACTTTCAAGAACCCTCATGGATGCTCTATGAAGGAAAAATGAAGATGGGACTTCAAGTGAAAGGGGAAAAGGATTCTTACTACTGCACACGACCCCAAATAACAAAAAGGAGTAAGAAAGGTGCTCTCTCGTCAAAGGTAAATCAAGGATCCAAGCTTCCAAAGACAAAACCCTCTTAGGGAAGAAGAAAGAAAGAAAAAGGTGTGCTTATAAGGTTGGTTCAGATTATGCAAGGATTTTGGGAAGATTTATGACTCTTCCCATTTTGTCTCTTTCTACCCCACAACTTCCTAAAGTCAACTCATTACTCCATCACTCATGGCCCACTCACTTAGGTCCAAACACTCTAGAACCAACTAATCATTCATAAAACATGATCGTTAGTGGTCCTGAGCATGATCAAGGTTGGCAATCGCCTAAGGCCCTATATTTAGAGAGTCACTAAATTTTTTATTAAGTCTATATAAGTATTCAATTTTTATATAATATTAGAATTCAACAATGTCAACGTGAGTCTGAAGAATTATTTCTGTTCAGTTGGATTGTAAAATGTAAAGAGGGATAAATTATCAACAAATAAGAAAACAATAAAAAATGAAATTTCTCTAAAACATGATAATTCTCAAGGCTGATCCTGAGATCGATTTTTAGTGCCCTGAAGAAACCAAAAATATTATGCATTCATAATTATTGAACTATTGTTATTCTTGATTTTTTTTTTGGAAAACTCACTAATAATTCATTCAAAATCAAGAATATTTAAAGCAACGATGACATGAGTAGTTAATATTATTCTAAAAAATGTTATTAACGATAGCATGAATAATTAATCATTGGTGCAAAATCATTTAAAGCAAAGCAAAATTAATTAATCTACCTTGTGACATTGTTATCTATTATGTCATGTTATCATTAATAATAACTTTTAGAATGATATTAACTATTTATATTATGATTGCTTTAAATAATCTTGATTTTGAATGAATTATTAATGATTTTTGCAACCAAAAATTCAAGCGGACAATATTTCAATATATATGAGGACATAATTTGTTTGGCTTGCCCAGAGCAAAAAAATCTCAGGACCGACACTGAATTTGGTTTAAATTTAAGCATAAATATAAACACACAAACTATTATTTCATAATTTATTAATTACGACACTTAAATTTATATTTAATTAAACTTGCTAATTAATTAAAACTACTTAGTCAGACATTATAAAAAATATAGTGCTACAATGAGACTAATTTTTTCTTAATCACATTCTTCTTTCTGTCCAGTTTAATGGACTATTATTATTTCAATAATGAAATTAATGATTCATTAAAAATATTTATTATGACTATTTTTTTCCACGCATAATAAGAGAGAGAATTGAAACACACCGAGTGAAAGAGAGACAGAGAATTTCCTTTATATCAGACACACACCGCAAAAGAAAGGGAATTATATATATATATATATATATATATATATATATATATATATATATATATATATATATATATATATATATATATATATATATATATTGAAGGTTGCCTATGTTAAATTAATAAATAATCCAAATTAAAGAGAGAGAATTCACACGCACAAAGAAGGTGGTGAAATATATGTCTCAAATTTAAATCAAAATAAATTTTACTTTATATTAATTTAATTTTCATTCATTGAAATAATATAATAAAGTAATTTTTAATTAATTAATTAAATCAAATAATTATATGTAGAAAAATATTTATCCCGTACATTTATAAGGGTTATATATATTCCATTTATGTATTTTTGATTAGGCCTTAGGGTCTCCCGTTGATAAAAAAAAAAAAAAATGTTATTAGTTTTGACAATTTTAAAAGTCGACTTATCTTAAAATAATAAAGATTGCTTCAGTTTTACAGCACGTTGAATCAAACTTAAAGATTTAAAGTAATTTAAATTAAAAAAACAAATTTAACTTTAAATAAGTTCAAGAAATAGTTCTTAAGTAAATAGAATTTATAAATAAAAAATATAATTATTTAGTCAATGAAAATACATTATATAACTTATTAAAAAAACATAAGTCACCAGCTCTTTTAATTTTCATTTTATTTTGACTCATGTAATTGGTTGGTTCCAACTATGGTTGATCATGAATACTACATTGTACTATGATAATTAATATGTCAATTATTATATGTTATTAGAGCATTACACTTGGCATGTGTACGTGTTACTATAGTAATAGTAGGCAGCTAAAACTAATATGCATCGTCCGGATGGAAATCCTATTATAGAGGAGAAAAACACACGTAAACTGAACATAGAAGGGTTTAAAAAAAGAAAATATGTTCTCAAAACTGCATAATTTTATCTAATGTGCCTCTTCAACATCAACTTGGAGTGTTGATAGTTGCTACCTAAGGAAGGTACCAACTCTATATTTATGGTTGAAGCTTGTGTTTAAAATATTCCATCGTATGTACAAATTATTGAAATATTTGCCATTTAATTTCATTTCAAAGCACATTGCAGAATTTCAATGAAAAGTGACTTGTTATTACAAATAGAAAAGTTATATTTTGTTTAATTACAATTCAAAAATATTATTCATTTTTGAAAAGTAATTATAAATATACCTTTTTTAGAAGTAACTCAATAAAACTTCTCAAAATAATCAGAAATATATTTTTTCAATTTTTTTCTCAAAATATCAAATGAATACATTAAATATTTTAATAATAATATTTTCTTTTTCAAATGAAAAATAACTTTTCATAAAATATAAATTAAACAGACGGACTTGTAATTAGAGATATTGTCCGCCTTTAGTTTAAGCTTCAGAGTCATTAATTTATGTTCATTATGTTCGGTGATTCTATAATTATTGTCTTCATTCTTTCAAAATCAGAAATTCGTATGCAAACTAAGCATTAAGTGTTGGTCTGGTTGTGTTCAAAAGGAAAAGAGATGATAGAAATTTTCTTAAAATTTTGTATTCATCCTACACATTTATTATACTATTTTAATTTAAATATTTCTTTTCAATTATTTTTTCTTCTATTTCATTCCACACAACCTAAGAGAGACAGAGAGAGGCTCAAATGGAAACCAAGCATTAAAACATTCAAAGATTATCCAAAAAAAATGAGTTCAACGCTTGGAAATATTATTTGAGATCTTCGTAATTTTTTCTCTCTCTTATTTCATGTGATTGTAAAGGTATATTTGGCAAGATTTAAATAACCACAATACAAGAAGAAGGATATAAGGTTGGTCTGATAATAAAGGGAGAAGAGATAGAAGGGAAAAAAGGAGCTACCAATCTAGAAATTGATCAAAGGGGGACTGAGTGGTTTTTTTTCCTCTTTACATATTATTTAAATAATCTAATAACTTCTGATAAATAGTTATGTAATAAATAATAAATGTTAAAAAATTATTATTATTTTATTGGTATTTAATGTCATAATTTTTTATGATTTATTCAAATTTTATAAAAAAATGAATTTCAAATTCTAAAACAGCTGCAATAATTGTTTTAATTTAGAGAATATTCTTCAAATTGTATTTTAATTAAAAAAATAATAAAATAATTAAATTAATAATAATAATAATAATCATTAGAGTTAGAATAATTCTTTTAAAATATAAAAGTACATAAATAAGTAAAGAAAAAATTAATTATATTATAATTATATTTTAAAAAGAAGAAATAGATAATTATCACTAAAAGCCAAATTTTAACGTGGGCAATCCTTCATGAGAAGGTAGCATCACTTTGGATAAAATGAAAAAGGAATGGCAGGTGAGACTTTAGGGCCAAATCCAAGGCTTTGTAAAAGTTTATTGTTGTAATATAAAATCTCGAGTATTTGCACTATTGAAGAGTGCAGGGAGAAAAAGGGCGTCACTACATCCACGAGGGAGTTAATACATTGTAAATTTGCTTACAATGGTCAAAATAAAGCAAAAAATAAATAGCTGTTTCTCAAATTCAATAAAACAAAATGTACTATATTCAAAGCATTATTCCATCATTATGATCAAATTTCACGGTGTGGTTACTTTAAATTATACGATGTGAATAAAGGAAAAATCTTTGATTTGAGATCAAAGTATTTGAGGGGGGTTAAAGTCCCTGCAAGCTCTTAATTCATTCTTAGGAAGTGATCATATGAATGTTTGAATCTTTTCGTTAACAAAAAGTTATTAATACTAACAGTTCAAATCTAAATTCATTAATATAAAAGAAATTTAGCTCAATCGATTACTTTTCTTTGATTTTACTGATATGAAAAAATTTAAAATGATTAAAAGAAAATTGATTAATACTGAATTTTTTATTTGTTTAGATGTATTTTTGTTTCAACCAATCGGCTTAGTTTAATAACAATTATGTCATGTTTAATTAAAATTAGTTTTAAAGGTTAAATCATTTTTAAAGGAAAAAATTAATTATTAATGTAAGATTTATTTAGTTTCTACTTATAAGATCCACTTATATAATTTATCAAGATTAAAAATAGTTAATTTAGATGATAATAAAAAAAAAATTCAATTTTATAATTTTTTTTTTAAATTATCCTTGTCGTTAATAGTCAAATCTCTTCTAATTATTTTTCAATACATTATTTTTCTAAACCCAAACTAAATACAAAATGTATTCTTGTAAAGGAAACCCATGGTTAACAAGTGGTATTTTTACTACCTATATGTTAATGGGGAAGGAGCAGGTATCTTGGTACTTATACCTGTGGGTATTTGTTACTCAAGTACCTAAATACCCTTGCATAAGTTAACCTTTAAATTTTGATACTTAAAACATTTTTTTCTGCATTTGCAACCGTATAACTTTTTCTCCTTCATTCGTTGGTTTCTCTCGTTATTGGGAAAATTTAAGGAAATCTAAAATAACATGAATTTGAGTCATTGACTTTCTTTTACAGAATCAATATCGAAACACTTTACATATGACACTTGATTCACTTCTATATGTTGGTGTCACCGGTGGTGATGGTCTCCAACAAAGAAGAGAAAAGGTGAAAATCTCCAAGGCGTATGTAAACACTAACCTTTAGGTTCGATTCACCCTCACCAATCTCTATAGAAATTTGATGCAATAAGATGTGTTGGTGAATCCCCTTCAAGATACAATAAAGTCTGTTGATATGATTTGCACACCTACGGCAAGCGTATCGTCAATGATAGTTTACAGAACAATAGTTTCCTTAATTCTTTCTACACCCAAGGGAAGAAAGGAAATGATATGGATATAAAGAAATTGTTGGGTGGTGTTATATTTTGTTTTTTTTTGCATGTAGATTAGTTCTATTTATAGACCATCTCATGTCTTTTAGTGAAGAGATTTAATCTTTTAAAGAGATACGTTCTTCGACTCTTGATGAAGAGTCATATCTCACAACTATTCATGAGGAGTCACATCTCATGATCCTTGGTGAAGAGTCACAACCTTTCACTTTGAAAATCTCTCACAATCCCCCACCATTTTCAAAATATATTTAAATCTCATTATTTCAGAAATCACATGGTTTCAAATAAAGGTATCTCGTGATTTGAACCTTTACTTAGTAAGTCATAAGTTTCAATCATCCTGAATATTATGGTAGACAAGCTTTGAACCAAATAATCATTAGATCAAACGTCCATAACTTACTCATGCAATCTCGGTAACATTGAACAAAATGTTAAAGTGGCTCGTTTGACAAGGCCTTATGTCATGTATCCTTTTCATGAGAGCTTTAGGGTCAAGCTCTTAACTCCATGAAACAACCACACTTCACTCTCATATAGGTAGACTTTATCATAAGTGCCCCATAATAAACACTTCAACACATACATGCTATAAGTCCATTAAGAACAAATGGTCAGCCCTCCCCTTTATTTACTTTATGGTCCAAGTACTTTTAAAACCTTTGGGATGTTATATATTATTGTTAAGTACTTGCAATCACTCAAATAATATACTTTCACCATTGAACTCAAGACTTGATGATACTCAAGTATGAGTCGGGTTTCCATTATTGATAATTAATTAGATATGGGCTTGAGTCCCATCCCTAATGATGTTTTATACACCATATTCATTGAAAATCCATTTATCAAAGGATTTGCAAGTTTTCTTTTTATTCTTATAAATATTATGGATATTACTCCATTTGCAATTAGTTCCTTCACATATCTATGTCTAACTCCAATATGTCTAGACTTTCCATTATACACTTGACTATATGCCTTTGATAGTGTCGATTGACTATCACAATGTATGGATATTGGTGTCATTGGCTTTGGCCAAATTGGCATCTCACAAACCAAATTTCTTAGCCATTTTTCCTCTTTGCAACCTGCAACCATTGCTATGAATTTTGCAGCCATGGTAGAGTTGGCAATGCAAGTTTGTTTCTTGGAACCCCAAGATATAGCATATTCACCAAAGTGAAGACCCACCCACTAGTTGAAGAGTGGTCTTCTGTATGAGTTACCCAACTGATATTTGTATAATCTTCTAACACTAAAGGATACCCACTATAGTTCAAATTATAATTCATTGTTCCTTTCAAGTATTTCAATACTCTTTGAACAACATGTAAATGGTATTTACTTGGGTTACATGTATACCTACTCAATCTTTCCACAACATGTTATGTCTGGTCGAGTACATATCATTGCATACATCAAACACTTAATTACTTTTGAATACTTAATTCGTGCCACTAGATTTCCTTTATTTGCTACTAAATTAATGTTTTGATTGAAAGGAGTAGAAATAGATTGGCAATCAAAGTAGCCAAATTTCTTTAGAACTTTCTCTATGTAATGTGATTGGGGTAAACTTATATTATTACCATCTCTAGTTATTCTAACTCCCAAAATCACATATGCTACTCCTAAATATTTCATGTAAAAATTTATGGACAAAAAGCTCTTAGTATTTTCTACTTCATTTATATTAGTACCAAAAATCAACATATCATCTACCTACAAACAAATCATGACACCTTTGCCATCATGGAATTTACTATACACACATTTGTCAGATTTATTTAATTTAAATTCATTGGCTAGCATAACTTGGTCAAACTTTTGATGGCATTGCTTAGGAGCTTGCTTTAGCCCATGCAATGACTTTTTCATGATACATACTTTATCCTCGTAACCTTTGACCACAAACCCTTCTAGCTATGTCATATACAACTCTTCATCTAATTCTCTATTTTGAAATGCAATTTTCACATTCATGAATGAATGAAAAATTGGTAGATGGAAGCTCGTGCCAAAATACTCTAATGGAAGTGATCCTTGCTACAGATGCATACGTATCAAAATAGCCTATGCCTTTTTTGTCTAAGCCCTTTAGCCACTAATCTTGCCTTAAACTTATCAATGGTTCCATCTACCTTTATTTTCCTTTTGAAAATCCATTTACGTCCTATTGGTTTGGAAATTGGTGAGAGGTCTACTAATTTTCATGCTTTATTTCCCATTATAGAATCCATTTCCTCTTGTATAGCTTCTTTCTAGAAAACAACATCTTTAGACTTTATTGCCTCTTCAAATGTTTATGGATCACTTTCAGTATTATAGTAAATTGGTCCATAACTATCTATGGACTCATTTTTTCCTTCAACAAGAAACATGAAAAAGTCCGGTCCATAAGTCTTTTCTTTCCTAGTCCTCTTACTTCTTCTAGGTTCTGACCTTTCCAATGCTTCTTTATTAGATACATTATGTTCTAGATCATGTAAATTAGAATGAACATTATCCTATGGCCTTGGAATTGAGATAAGTCTTTCTTCTTAAAAAATTGCATCTCTAGACTCAAATACTATATTTATAGCATATGAGTCATTCAATTGTGTACTCATGAATCTATAAGCTTAATTATTTTCAACATAGCCTAGAAATACACATTCAATTCCTCTTTCACCCAATTTCTTTCTTTTTGGTTCAGGAACCTTTACTATTGCTCTACAACCCCAAACTATCAAGAAGTTGAGATTAGGCTTTTTTATTTTTCAAGGTTCATATGGGGTTATCTTGTTCCTTTTTTGTTTGGAACTCTATTTAATATGTGAACATGCTATCAACATTGCTTCTCCCCAATGTGATAACTTGGCATTTGCCATTTCTTCCAATACTTTATTTTTTCTTCCAGCTTTACCATTATGTTGTGGGGAATAAAGTGCAGTTGTTTGATGAATTATACCAGTATACTCCAAGAAACTAGGATTATAGAATTCTCCTCCTCTATCACTCTTAAGGCATTTCATAAAAGTTTCATGTTGAAGTTATACTTGTCACTTAAAAATCTTAAATTTTTTTTAAAACTTCATCTTTTGAATGCACTAAATATACACAATAGTATATGGTATAACCATCTATGAAAGTCACAAAGTATCTTTTACCGCATATTGTAGGCCAACCATGCAAATCACAAACATCTGAATGAATTAAATCTAATATTTTAGAACTTCTTTCAACACTTTTAAAACGGAGTTTAGTAATCTTAGTCAGCATACACTTTGTACATTCATTTGAAATTCTATTTATTTTAGGAATCAAAGATGAATTCATCATGTCTTCAATTTTCCTAAAATTAACATGTCCCAAACGAATGTGCCATAAATCAAAAGAGTCAACAATATAAGCAAAAATAGACTTGTTATTATTAATCACATTCAGTTTGAACATATTCTCACAAAGGTATCCCTTCCCTACAAGCATTCCCCCTTGAGAAGATAAACTTTAAGTGATCAAAATGTCTTGAGGGTTTAATTGTGATTTTGCCAACATTTCCTAAAACTTTAACCTTTTGAACTCTTACGCAAGACTACCTTGGTGTTTAAAAAGTCTTGAAATAGATGTTCAAGCACTTAAATAGCCAATCTTTCTAAGTGATTAGTCACAACATTCATTGTTAAATGTTTGAGATGATTATGTGAACCTAATGTCAATTCACAATTGCTTATGTTTAGAAGATCAATACATATATAAAAGCATTTCTCATAATATTATTATAATAAAAAAATCAATTTTTGTTATGCAAATGCAGTACTCAAAATGTTGTGTTTAAAAAGCTATCGTTCAGAATGTTGTTTCCAACTTTTCATGCACAAACTTATTTTCATGTTTTATGAAAGCTTTCATACATTGATGCATATGATTGAACTAGTTTAAAACAAATACTATTATAACAAGGATGATTTAGTTCAAATAAGTCATTTAACAAAACATTTAGGCTTGTTATCAAAATCTTCTTAAGTATGCATTATGATGAAAGTCATTATGATGCTCAGAATATTCTAATGCAAATGCAGTATATATGACAACAAGTAACATAATGTAAAGAGGAAGGTAAAAGAGGATTCAACACATAGATTTTTATACTAGTTCACCCCGAACTTGGGTTACGTTCAATCCTCGCCTTTCAAGATGAGATTTTCCACTAACACAACCAACAACATGTTGGACCAGCCAACTTTTGGATTTTTACAATTATCAACACCCTTGTTGAACTTTCCTTGCCAGTCACCTACTGGACTTTCAACATTTCTTCACCACATCACCACACTTGGTCTTGGCTTGGAGATCACCTATTCAACCACAACAACCACTTGGTCATGGGAGAGACAATCCAAGTATTATTCACTTATTCATGAGGGCTTAACCCATAGAGTAGTTCAATTCCTAAAAGGGAAGACATCTCACCATAAAACCACCGCGATCCTTGGTAAGCAACCTTCACCTCTCATTAGGTTTCCCTCTCCATAAAACTCTCCCCACTCTTGGGAAGCAAACCATCTTAACCACAACATTACACTTGGGCATGGGAGAGACAGTACAAGTATTTCCCTTCACCTCTTTAGGCTACACTCTTAGAGACTCTCTATGAGCTACTCGCATTCCATAGGTTCTCTCTATCACTTTCATAACCAAACTTAACCCACATGGTTAATTTTGGATACATACAAATTAGGAAAAGGTGTTTGAGGGATTTTTATAGCTTTGCAACACTTATTTGGGTGTATCTTCTTTAAAGCTCTAAGCTTTCTGCACTCCTACTGCAACTATTTTGAGCTTAAAATGCATCTGGAGCGGGGAAAGGAGTTGAATCTTGTTTATGCATAGTGTAAGTTGTCTCCTACCTTCTCTCTCATGTTTTACCGTTGTCATTTGTCCTTTTATGGGCCCCACATGTCAAACTAGTTGTTATCTACCTGATATGACAATTGGGTGACTTCTTTTTGAAGTAGACAAATTATTTTTAACTTTATAGTTGTCACCTCCTTTTTTATCAATCCATTCTGATGTTGTCATTTTGATGAATAGTTTCTGAGCAGCTTTTTTATGGTCACTCATAAACACATCCTAATGTTGTTGAGGAAAGACCTATTATGATGTAGGTTCCTTTTGATGAAGATAACATGGTATGACAATGTAGATAACTCAGCTCCATCAATCCAAACACTTCATCATTCTAAGGAACCTTTCTGATGAGCATTCTGAAGTAACATTGAAATAACCATTTTGAGGTTAGTTGATAAAGGATCCATACTTGAAGTAGATCCAAGCATTCTGAAGATGATTACTTCAGTAAGTTTAGTGAAAGTTCAATTGTTGGTGTGTTAGTGTTTTGTCCAAGGTCGGACTAAGTAGTATTCTTCAATCACTTATTTTGATGTTTCTCATGGACAACTACTACCTTCAACAAATTCGAATCTTCTTATGCATATAGCTCTCAATTTGTTATGTGCCCTCAATGAATATCGCAACATATGGAAAATGATTTTGAAGTTGTTCAATTGATGCATTCTGAGTTTTTCTGAACCATTCTAATGTTGCATCTACATTATTAACTCTTTTTAATTGAAAATAATATAGTTTGATTTGATGTATACATGTTTTGTCTCATGTAAATATTAATACCGTGTGATGTGTATATGATTCATGAGATGTGATAACATGTTGCTTTGAGATTATAACATTGTGTTTGAGATTGAGTGTGTGTGATAAATTGAGTATGTGTTGAATTGTAAGATACATGTGTATTGAAATGTTGTACTATTAACTCATTAACAAGTGTACCAATTCATTTTAAGCAGTAAAAGACTCAGAAGTCCGAATGTCGAATCCACAGAGACTTTGGTTGTACTTAAGGTGATGCAAACCCAATTATTAAGTAATTATAAGAAGTATAAGAGATAGGGAGTGATGTAACTCCTATGGAGCTTGTTTGCCTTGGTTCTTCTTCATCAATGGATTTCTTTGCTTCTTGAGGTCTGATTGCAGCGGAATGGAGAAGGAGAAAGATGAATGGAGACGCCACTTCAAGTAGAAGATGGGTCTAGAAGAAGCTCACCACCATAGGAAGCCATGGATAAGAGCTTGAAGGTAGAAGAAGATGAATGAAGGGAGAGGAAGAGAAGAGCACAAAATTTAGTGCTTCTAAAGAAGTCTGAACTTTGAAGTTTAATTCTCAAATGATCAAAGTTGAAAAATGCACACACATGACCTCTATTTATAGCCTAAGTGTCACACAAAATTGGAGGGAAATTTGAATTTCAATTCAAATTTCACTTGAATTTGTGGAGCCAAAATTTCACTAATTATGATTAGTGAATTTCAGTTATGGTTCAGCCCACTAATCCAAGATCAATTCCAAGATTCTCCACTAAGTGTGCTTAGGTGTCATGAGGCATGTAAAGAATGAAGGACATGCACAAAGTGTGACTATATGATGTGGCAATGAGGTGTAGTAAGCAAATGCTCACCTCCCCCTCTAAAATTTAATTGGATTGGGCTTCTACCAATTCAATTAAATTTATTTCCCAACACACACATCAAATATTCACTTAGTGCATATGAAATTACAAAACTACCCCTAATACAAAACTAGTCTAGGTGCCCTAAAATACAAGGGCTGAAAATTCCTATATTTCTAGGGTATCCTGCCTACATTATGGAGCCCTAAATACAAGGACCAAATATAATGATATCCTAATCTAATATGTACAAAGATAAATGGACCCAACCTTGGCCCATGGGCTCATAAATCTACCCTGAGGTTCATGAGAATCATAGGTCCTTCTTCAACAGCTCTAGCCCAATCCTTTTGGAGCCTCTTGCTCATGGCTCTAGTGATTGGTCCCTTCCTAGGGAGGATTGCATCAGGGAGTGTGAAATTTGGAGTAAGGCAAAGAAGAAAAAGATAACAAGAAAAATAAAAAATAATTAAAATGTAACAAGACAAATTCAGAATGTAATAATGTTGGGACCTAGCATGCCAAAACTACTCGTAACGCAATGTTAATGATTTTCTCTATCTAATGAAATCTCTTTTTCCACCCACTTCTACTAAGATACTCTATCTTTGGTTTCTCGCACAAAGAGCCTAGTTTATTTACCCTTTTCCCCCAAATTTCTTTGCAGAGATAAAAATAACAAACCACATTAAGATAAGAGATGTAAAAATAGGGCAAAACAAATATCAATATATTTCTAGCAATGAATTTATTTAGATACCCTTCCTCGGTTCTTTAGAAAATAATCATTTTTCTATGCATTACCCTCTAAACATTATATGGATGATCAAGCCATCATATATGGATGATCAGGCCATAATAAACAGAAAAGCACAAAGAAGAATAATAGAAACAGAATTGCATTAAATAAATAATAAATAGAATTACATTACAAGAGTTTGGCTTGCTAGGCTCCCAACAAAGGGGGTTTAGCCTCTCATAGCCATGAGAGGTTTTACACTTTAGGGGGTAATATGACTAGAAGAAAGAAAGAGGGGAATGGCTAAGAAGGAGGGTTTCCCCTAAGGGATAGGCTTTGGCTTTAGATAGCTTTGAGACTCGGTGTGTCTTTCCCTTCTGTTTCCTCTTCCTTATATATGCTCCAGGTAGCTTACTTTTCACCCTGACTTCACGTTTAGCACGGGCTTTCGTGCTAAGTGCGCCTTTGGACTTCATTGTGGGCTTTCTACATGCTAAGCCTAGACTTGCCCGCTAAGCTTGGATTGCACACTGAGCGAGCTGTCTAATTCTTCCAAGTTTTCTTCAAGGCTTTTTTCTTCCAGATTTTGCATCAATTTTCCTTTAAAGCACTTGAAATCTTCTTCTTTTGACTTTTGCTAATAAAAAATTGCAAAGATGTTAATTTCTTCGTTATTTCATTAAAAAAATAGTAAAGTGAAGAAATTACAATCATTATTAGCCAAAATTGACTATCAAATTAATTCAAATTTCACAGTTATCAACTCCCCCAAATTAAAATCATTGCTTGTCCTCAAGCGAAAGACAAGTTTTGAATGTACCGACACATGAGATGACTGTGAATCCTTTTAAACCTTTCAATGACTAATCCTGAGTTTGCATTTGTATTGCTCTTGTGATGGAATTATGAAGGAATGCAGATGGAGATGAAAAAGGTTAGCAAATAAAAACTTCATCAAGGCAGAATTACAACACTTCATTCCTCACAAGGCTAGTATTTCCCTCAATGCACAAGTATCTCAGCTAATAATTGTTTTTAAAGTAAAAAACTGAACTAATGTTCCCAATCTTGCACTTCTTCTAATTTAAGGCAATCATACATACATACATACATATTGTGGATCACTAAAGGCTTTTTAGGCTTGTAATGTGGTTGGGCTAACAAAGAACTCATGGTTTTTCTTTGGAAACAAAATTAGGTTCTAAGCAAGCACCTACCTGATAACCTATGACTTATATTTCACAGCCCCCAACTTTCCTTCCTTCTATTCCTAACAACACACAAAAACTAATTGGAACTTAGTTGCTATCAACTCTTTATTTGAACAAAAGTGTTTCTTTTTTATAGAAACAGAAGCTGAACTGGTACAGTAGCAACTTATCACACTTTACATTTAAGTGTGTGTTGTTATTGATGTTCCCAAAACCAAAAATCCTCCTCCCACAAATTAGGGGTAAATTTATCTTAACATATGCTCTCCTACAACCTAAGACAAGGTGGTCATTAATTTCATTCGGCTCAGGTTTCAAAAATAATTTATTGCATTAGGCTCAACAGGGCGAAAGGGGTTCATTTTAGTAATAGGTTGGCTATTTGGCTCAGTGGCTAAGAAAATCAAACAAGGCATTGATCATTTCCACCTTATGTGTGTACTCAAACAGTCCAAGAATTATGCAAAAACAGGAAATTAAGAACAATCGTTCTCTCACAGTTACAAGTTCACACATCTCACCGGACATTTATGAAGTGCTTGGCTTACCATACCATGATTTTTGTTTAGACGTGCTAACCTCTTCACTCTTGTGCTTTTGATTCTTACTTCATCACTCACAATGATGCCTGCTCACAAGAATCACTATTTTCACCATCAGTACACATTATATCTCATTCCTCAATTCATCCAGAACAAGTTGTGGCCAATTACAGATTTCCTATGTCTCTATCATGCAATTTTTTTATTCAATGTCTGAAATTAAACTACTGGAATTAACTGCTGAAATTAAATTAAAGAAAACTAAAGACAAGAAAAATAAAGAAAAGAAGAAAAAAATCTTGGTCAAAATGGGCCTCAATCCTTTGTGGGCCCTGGATCCCAAGTTCTATGAACATCACTGATGTTTGCAACATAATCATCATGTGCTTTGACATTTGTGACACCATAATCAGCAACATCAGAGGTGTCACCCAACCCCCCCCCCCCCCCTAACAGAAGGAAGTTGGACTCTTGGCCAAGCAACCTGAGCTAGGAATACCTCTGGTGTCATCATCGACTACATCAGTAGGTACTAGCCGTGGTGGAGGCTATGCAACATAGGGAGGAGCTGCTCTAGCTAAGACAAAGGAATAAAAGTTTACCGGTAGGTGGAGGAGAGATGTTAAGAGGAGGGACCACTGGTGGAGGAGTTGGTGGAATGTTTGGAGTGGCTCAGGTCCTGACCTATTTTGGCCCCAGAAAGACACTAGAAGAGTGTGCAGGATTCACAACTGGCTTGGCTTCATCTTCTTCTAGAAACATAGAATTTAGGTGCCCCCCAACAAGGTTAGCTTTTTGCTTAATTTCCTCCACATTAAAACAAGTCTTGCTATCACTGGGATGCTCAATTGCCTCAAACAAGTTGAAGGTGGCTTTCTAGTCCTCCACACTCATCTCTAAGTTGCCATTCCCCATGTCCACAACACACTTTGCAGTCAACATGAATGGCTGGCCCATAATTAAGGGAATCTCAGCATCTTCTTCAATGTCCATGATTTCAAAGTCCACCAAAAAAGTGAGTTGGTGGACTTTGATCAAGACGGCTTCAACTACCCTGAACAGTTTTGTGATGGAACGGTCTGCTAGCTAGAGTGTCATCCTTGTAGGAGCTATCTTCAAATTTCTGATTCTTTAGCACATGGACAATGTCATTAAGTTGATGCTTGCTCCTAAGTCAATGAGAGTCTTCCCTATGGACACATCCCCAATGGAGCATGGGATGGTCACGTTTCCTGGATCTTTGAACATGTGTGGTAGCTTCCTCTAGATCACTACAATTGTCCTCTACCACTATGCTCTCATTGTTTGTATATTTCCCTTTCTTTGTGAGTAAATCCTTCAGGAATTTGGTATATAAAGGCATCTGTTGTAAATCCTCTCTAAAGGGAATAGTGATTTCTAGATTATTGAAGATGTCAAGAAAACGAGCAAAGTATCACTCCTTATTGTTCTTGGATGGCACCAATGGATATGGAACTTTCTTCATTGGGAATGAGGGTATCTCCTTTCTAGCCTCCCAAGCTAACTGGCTCTTGGTCTTGGTTTTAGTGGTTGAGACCTCATCACCACTCTTATTTTTTTTCTTTTTCTCCCTCTTGTCTCTTTTTCTTTTCTCCTTCCTCATCACTCACATCCTCATCAATTCTTTTTTCCTTCTTAACACTATCCCTCCTAGTGAAAATTACCTTGCACTCCTCCTTGGGATTCTTCTCAGTATTAAGTTTCCAGTGGGTCTTTCAGCCATTTGCTTAGCTAATTGGCCCATCTGCATCTCCAAATTCTTGATTGCTGACTCAGTGCTCTTTTGGTGCGACATGGTAACTTGCATGAACTTCGCCAATGTTTCTTCCAGCTTGGTGGTTTTTTCATATAGGCTGAGCTCTTGGTTAGGAGGTTGATGGGATGGACCTCCTTAGTTGAAGTTATTTCCTGGATGGGATCTCTAACCTTGGCTCTAAGAAAAGTTTCCTCTCTGATGGAATCCTGGTGGTCCTCCTTGATTGAATCCTTGATGATTCTAATTGCCTATGTAGTTAACTTCATTAAATGCATCATCTTGGACCATGCATGAGCTTGACTCATGGGCACCACCACAAATGTTGCATCTCCCAATGTGCATGATTGAAGATGAAGAGGGTTGCAGCGCATGCAGCTGTTGAGGGAGATTACTTAGAGTTGTTGTGAAGGTCTCTAAGGTATTGGACAGGAGCTTGTTTTGAGCGAACATAGCATCTTGAGAAGTGAGCTCAAGAAGGATTTTCTTTGTGGGTGTGTAGGCTCAACCACGGAGGATGGTGTGATCATTGGCTACCATATTCTTTATCAGCTCCATGGCTTCTTCTGGAGTCTTCAATTTAATCTTCCCACCGACGAAGGCATCGAGGAGCTGCTTGGAATGGGGTCGCAAGCCATCAATGAAGATGTTGAGCTGGACTGGCTCCCTGAATCCATGTACTGGAGTCTTCCAGAGTAACCCATGGAAGCGATCAGTTGCTTCACTCAGTGATTCATTAGGGAGTTGGTGGAAGGATGAGATTTCCACCTTTCCTTCAACGGTCTTGGACTTTAGGAAGTACTTCTTCAAAAACTTCTCCACCACCTCTTTCCATGTCCGCAAGCTATTCCCCTTGAATGAGTGAAGCCATCTTTTTGCTTCACACCTGCTATCTTCACTGTGTTGCAGATCTTGATGTATGTGGCAAGGTGTGCTTACGGATCTTCACTTGACAGGCCATAGAATAGATTCCCTTGGATCAGCTAGATGAGGGAATGTGGATACGTGATGTTGGCCGCTTGCACATCTGGTCTGGCTATGCTGGTGAAATACTGAGTTATAGTAGAGCTAGAGTAGTCCTCTAGCATCATCCTTTGTGGATGGTCTTCTGCCATAATGCGTTCTTCAGAGAAAGGATGTGGACTAGTCAAAGGAAAGGGAGAGGATGAAGATCCTCCCGCTCCTTGATTACTCTGCACCTCTTGTTGCCTTCTCCTTCTTCTTGCTACATTGTTCTTTCTGCAGGTTGCTTCAATTTCTAGTTCAAAGGAACAAGATTGTTTCCTCGGATACACAAAAGAAACAATTACCGTGCAGGTTATCATAGAACAAAAACTAAAACTAAAATTAACTTTTTCTATATAACAAATTTTTTTATAAAAAAAAAATAAATCATATAAGGGTAAAGAAATATTTTAAAAAAAATTAAATTAAAAAAAGTTAAAAGATAAAAACTTATTGCTTTAAAATTGGAATATGCAAACAACCAAGTACGAAGGACAAAGTCTCATGCAACGACGCCAAAAACTTGTTAACTCATTGACCAATGTAATAATTCTTTATAAGTAATAAAAGACTCGAAAGTTTGAGTGTCGAATCCACATGGACTTTGGTTGTACTTAAGATGATGCAAACCCAATTATTAAGCAATTAGAAGAAGTAGAAGAGATAAGGAGTGTGAAATTTGGAGTAAGGCAAAGAAGAAAAGGATAACAAGAAAAATAAACAATAATTGAAATGTAACAAGATAAATTCAGAATGTGATAATGTTGGGACCTAGCATGCCAAAACTACTTGTAATGCAATGTTAATGATTTTCTTTATCTAATGAAATCCCCGTTTCCACCCACGTCTACTAAGATACTATGTCTTTGGTTTCCCGCACGAAAATCCTAGTTTATTTATCCTTTTTCCCCAAATTTCTTTGTAGAGATAAAATGACAAACCACATTCAGATCATAGATGTAAAAATTGGGCAAAACAAATATCAATATATTTCTAGCAATGAATTTATCTAGATGCCCTTCCCAGTTCTTTAGAAAATAACCATTTTTTAATGCATTACCCTTTAAACATTATATGGGTGATCAGGCCATAATAAATAGAAAAGAACAAAGAAGAATAATAGAAACAAAATTAAATTAAATAGATAATAGACAGAATTACATTAAAAGAGTTTGGCCTACCAAGCTCCCAACAAAGGGTTTTAGCCTCTCATAGCCATGAGAGGCTTTACACTTCAGGGGCTAATATGGATGGAAGAAAGGGCTGGATGACTACAAGAAAGTGTTGGACAAATGGCCTCAGTTATCTTAAGAAGGGGTGAATTAATTTCCCACTAACAAAATTTTAACCCCTTTCTAAATGATAGGCTCAGAATGCAGAAGTAAAAGTAGTAATCAATTTAATAATGTTCTTTAAACATACAAGACAAAATTGATTGCAATAATATAAATGAGATAAGGGAAGAGAGAAATGCAAACTCGATTTATACTGGTTCGGCCACTTCCCGTGCCCACGTCTAGTACTCAAGCAACCCACTTGAGATTTTCCACTCTCTTTGTAAAAATCCTTTTACAAAGTTTGAACCACACAGGGACAACCCATCCCTTGTGTTCAGGAATCCTTACAACTTAAGAGACCCTTGGTCCCTTAATCAATCTCTTTGAATAAGAAGAAGAAGAAGAAGAAGAAAGCTCTCTTTAAGAGAAACATATTACAATTGAAGTTCATGGATGAACTCTTAATGGATTTGCAAGTGTTTGCCCAAGAGTTGTTGAGAGAGCATTTGGCAATGAATTTCTCTTGGAATATCTCTCTCTTGCTTTTTGAAATCAGACACACATATATATAGGCCTTCCGTGCCTTTTCAAAATGGTTTGAAGAGATGTGTCTTTTCAAAAAGCCTTTTTTGAATTTTTTTCACTGGTAATCGATTACATGTTTCTGGTAATTGATTACACAATTATATTTTAAAGGGTCATGAATTTTGAATTTGAATTTCAAGAGTTTTGTTGCTAGTAATCAATTACAAACATCTAGTAATCGATTACAGGTTCAAAATTCAAATTCAAAACCCTTTTTAATAGCTATTTTCCAAACTTGTCTTCTGGTAATCAATTACACTGCCTGGTAATCGATTACCAGAGCCTTGCATGTCTTGGAAACACTTTGTTTTGAGACAAGGCTTGATCTTAAAGAAATCTTGAAGCAATGCTTTGTTTGTTGAAGCAATCTTGTATTAATCTTGAAGCAATGCTTATCTTTTGAAGTAGTCTTGTTTGATTCTTCTTTGGCATCATCAAAATCATGTATACATACATTCACATTCTCCCCCTTTTTGATAATGACAATCATTATCAAGTGATTTCTTTTCGATATCATCAAAACATGCATGATTCACATTCTCCCCCTTTTTTATGATATCAAGCAAATTCTTTTTTACATCATCAAAACTTGCATGATTTACAGAAAGAAAGAGGGGAATGACTAAGAATAAGGGTTTCTCCTAAGGGATAGGCTCAAGTTTTGGATAGCTCTGAGACTCGGTGTGTCTTTCCTTTCTATTTCCTCCTTTTTATATAGGATCTAAGTAGTTTACTTTTCACGCTGACATCGCGCTTAGCGCGGGCTTTCGCGCTAAGCACGCCTTTAGGCTTTGCCGTGGGCTTTCTGCACTCTAAGCCTGGAGTGTGCGTTAAGCATGGACTTGCCCGCTAAGCCTGGATTGTACGCTAAGTGAGTTGTCCAATTCTTCCAACTTTTCTTCAAAGCTTTTTTTCTTCCAGTTTTTGCATCAATTTTCCTCTAAAGCACTTGAAATCTTCTTCTTTTGATTTATGCTAATAAAAAATTACAAAGATGTTAATTTATTCATTATTTCATTAAAAGCAATAGTAAAGTGAAGAAATTAGAATCATTATTAGCCAAAATTGACTATCAAATTAACTCATATTTCGCGGTTATCATGTACACATTGAGTTGTGAGCTATGAATCGTACAATCACACAACTGTAAGACCCTTTAAGGGCGACGAGTTAATGCGCGGTGAGTTTTATGATGAGCTCCATTGTGCGAACCCAACAAATCTAATCGCTTTGAGGCGCGAAAGTTAAAATGATTTTGAAAACAATTGAGTAGTTGTGTGTATTGCATAGTTCATAGGTTGATTTTGTGTGTTAAAATATTTTTTTGGGTTGGACCTGAATCAGGAGGGAGAGGCCTCAACGGACTTCTTGGAGTCTAGGCCTTGCGGGTAAATACACCTAGTATGAGTGCTTCTTTAAGCTTGTGTCGATCCCACATGGTAGGACCATTCTCATAAAACAGCGTGACCCTGACTGGTCTCCCTATGATTTCACTTAGTGAAAGTGACCTGACTTACTCATTGTGTAGTCTGTCTTATCATGTACTCCTAAGCGCCTGACGAGGTTTTTCACTAAAAATGGCACCACATTGCATGTAGGTTTGAGTCTAGTATATCAGTTGCATAACACTTGTGTTTGTTTTTCATTGAGTTGCAAATTGAGACTTTGTGTTGTTTCTGAAGTGTGTGGACTTGAACGAGTGTGAACGTTTGTGTATGATTTTTGTGAAGTGATGATGATGTATATGTATGTTTGGCCCTATATTGTTTACATGTCTTATATGCTCTTATTGCTTTATTTATATAGGAATGTGATAACTCACTCCTGGTGTGTGTTTGTGTTTAGGCAGAATGTCATGCTGTTTTAGGTGAGCCAGCTCATAGTGATTATCATGCTGAAGATAGAGAGGCGTAGCCTTTCTTATGGGAATGCTTTGATAGGATGTGACATCGGGACATCGGTTTTGTTTGATTACACATGATATTTTGAATATGACAGTTGATCTTATTTTATTCTGCTATTTAGTCTTTTTTTTCTTGTAAACTTGGACAACCTTCTTTTGAACCAAAGACATTTTTAATTTCTTTTTATTCAAGATTTGATTTGGTAATATGAAAAGAATGTGGACCTTTTAGCCACACAGTTTAGTTTATGTTATTTGATTTGGTAATATGAAAAGAATTTCTTAGATGATGTTGCACAGGTTTGGCTAAGGAAAATATCTTACAAAGCTTTTTAGTAAAACTTTATTTTCAAAATAAGATGTTTTTGCTCTTTGGTAATCGATTACCAATAGCTAAATGATTTTTAAATAGTTTACAAATTTTGAATTTGAATTTTAAACTGTGTAATCGATTACACAATGGATGTAATCAATTACCAAATGTTGAAACTGTTTTGAACAGCTTTTAGAAATTTGAATTTAAATTTTAAAAGTCTGTAATCGATTACCAGACACGAAAATTTCAAATTTCAAGTCTGAAGAGTCATAACTCTTCAAAAACTAATTGGATAATCGATTACCACATTTATGTAATTGATTACCAGTAAGGAAATTTTAAAATATAACTCCCAAAAGTTACAACTTTTCAAAAGATTTTTGAATGACCACCAAAGGCCTATAAATAGGTGACTTGGGGTTCGAAATTAGATAGAGAGTTTTTCAGAACCAAAAATTGTCTTATCCTTTCAAAAGAAAGTCTTGGCCAAACACTTGCAAAATCTATAAGGATTCTTGTGTGTTCTTCATCTTGTAATATTCTTCTCTTCAAGAGAGAAAATATCTTCTTACTCAAAGCAAACATTTGTTGTTCAAGAGACTGTGAGTCTATTAAGTTGTAAGGATTTCTGAACACAAAGGAAAGGTGTCCCTGTGTAGTTCATACTTTGTAAAAGGATTTTTACAAGATAGTGGAAATCTCAAGCAGGTTGCTTGGGGACTGGACGTAGGCATAGGGCGTGGTCGAACCAATATAAAAACTGAGTTTGCATTCTCTCTTCCCTTAAACTTCTTTTATTTATTGCAATTTATCTTTTTCTTTAAAGAAGTTTATTTTGAATTGTTCTTTGAGTAATTCATATTAAGGGTGCATTGTTAATCCAAAAGATAGTTAAAATTTTAATTGGGGGAAGTTTTGTATCTTAATTCAATCCCCCCCCCCCCCCTTTTTTTAGATATTGAGGCCACTTGTTTAACAAGTGGTATTATAGCTTCATTCTTGTATAAAGTTTAGAAACTTCAAGAATATGGCCTCATCAAACTATTTATTTCCTGAAGGAAATTCTATAAATAGGCCTCCTATTTTTAATGGCGCGGGTTACCATTATTGGAAAACCGGCATGCAAATTTTTATAAAGACTATAGATCTAAATATCTGGGAAGCCATAGAAATTGGACCATACATCCCCACTATGGTGGCAGGAAATACAACCATAGAAAAACCTAGGGAACAATAGAGTGAGGAGGAAAAGAAGTTAGTTCAATATAATTTAAAAGCCAAAAATATAATTACATCCACATTAGGAATGGATGAATACTTTAGGGTGTCAAATTGCAAAAATGCAAAAGATATGTGGGATACCTTACAGGTAACCCATGAATGAACAACAGATGTGAAAAGGTCTAGGATAAATACTTTAACTCATGAATATGAATTATTTAGAATGAATCCTAATGAAACCATACAGGACATGTAAAATATTCACACACATAATTAATCATCTTGCATCCTTAGGAAAAATATTTCCAAATGAAGATCTTATCAATAAAGTTTTGAGATGCTTAAGTAGGGAATGGCAACCCAAGGTAACAGCCATTACTGAATCAAGAGATCTTTCTAACATGTCTCTTGCTACTTTGTTTGGAAAGTTACAAGAACATGAAATGGAATTGATGAGATTGAATCAACATGAGGAGAATGATAAGAAAAAGAAAGGAATTGCTCTTAAAGCTTCATCTTCAACCCAAGAAGGAAGTGATAAGGAGGATTCAAATGAAATAGACAAAGATGATGATCTCGGTCTTTTTGTAAAAAGATTCAACAAATTTCTAAAAGTCAGAGGAAACCAAAGAAAATCAAATTTCAAATCAAAGAAAAAGGCAGAAGATTCATCCTCTACTCCAAAATGTTATGAATGCAATCAACCTAGACATCGGAGGGTTGATTGCCCAATTTTCAAGAAAAGAATAGAGAAATCTGAAAGGAAAACTTTTAATGAAAAGAAAGCTAAGAAGGCCTACATTACATGGGATGACAATGATATGGACTCATATGAAGATTCAGAAAACGAAGTTGTAAACCTAAGTCTGATGGCCAAGAATTATGAAAACGATGAAGAAGTTTCCTTGAAGAAGAGTTGGAACATAGATAACGGATGCTCTAAACACATGACGGGAGATGCATCAAAATTCACTCATATTTCTCCCAAGAAAAGCGGACATGTGACTTATGGCGACAACAATAAAGGTAGAATTCTTGGAGTCGAAAAAATAGGTACGAATTCATCTACCTCCATTGAAAATGTTCTACTTGTTGAAGGTCTTAAGCACAGTTTGCTAAGTGTCACTCAATTATGTGATAAAGACTATCTAGTATCATTTGATTCTCATAATTGTGTCATTTAAAACAAGCATGATAGAAATATAAAGCATATAGGCTACAAAATAAATAATGTTTACATGATAAATTTAGATCAAAAACAAAATCATGATCAATGTTTTCTTAGTAAAGATGATGATCCTTGGTTATGGCATAGAAGAATTGGCCATATAAACATGGAACATTTAAATAAACTGATTTCTAAAGATTTAGTTATTGGTTTGCCAAAACTCAAATTTGAAAAAGATAGATTATGTGATGTTTGTCAGAAAGGAAAACAAGTAAGGATTTCTTTTAAATCAGAGAATATTGTGTCTACAACTCAACATTTACAACTTTTGCATATGGATCTTTTTGGTCCCTCTAGAACTATAAGTTTTGGAGGAAACTATTATGCTCTTGTTATTGTTGATGATTACTCTAGATATACATGGACATTCTTTCTCACTCGTAAAAGAGATGTTTTTCATGCTTTCAAGAAACTTGCTAAAATTATTCAAAATAAGAAAAATCTCAAAATTGCATCTATCAGGAGTGATCATGGAGGAGAATTTAAAAATAAAAATTTTGAATCATTTTGTGATGAACATGGCATTAAGCATAATTTTTCTGCATCTAGAACCCCTCAACAAAATGGAGTTGTTCAGAGGACTTAGAAGAAATTGCCAGAAATTTACTAAATGATACATTTCTCCCAAAATATATATGGGTTGAAGCTGTAAATATTGCATGTTACATCATGAATAGAGCTTTAATTAGACCCATCTTCAAGAAAACTCCATATGAGTTGTATAATGGAAGAAAACCTAACATTTCACATCTTCATGTGTTGAAATCGATTACAACATTTATATAATCGATTACCAGCAAGGAAATTTTAAAATATAACTCCCAAAAGTCACAACTGTTCAAAAGATTTTTGAATGACCACCAAAAGCCTATAAATAGGTGACTTGGGGTTCGAAATTAGATAGAGAGTTTTCAAGAACCAAAAATTGTCTTATCCTCTCAAAAGAAAGCCTTGGCCAAACACTTGCAAAATCTATAAGGATTCTTGTGTGTTCTTCATCTTGTAATATTCTTCTCTTCAAGAGAGAAAATATCTTCTTACTCAAAGCAAACATTTGTTGTTCAAGAGACTGTGAGTCTCTTAAGTTGTAAGTATTTTTGAACACAAGGGAAGGGTGTCCCTGTGTGGTTCAGACATTGTAAAATGAGTTTTACAAGATAGTGGAAATCTCAAGCGGGTTGCTTGGGGACTAAACGTAGGCATAGGGCGTGACCAAACCAGTATAAAAATTGAGTTTGCATTCTCTCTTCCCTTAAACTTCTTTTATTTATTGTAGTTTATCTTTTTCTTTAAAGAAGTTTATTTTCAATTGTTCTTTGAGTAATTCATATTAAGGGTGCATTGTTAATCCAAAAGAGAGTTAAAATTTTAATTGGGGGAAGTTTTGTATCTTAATTCAACCCCCCTTCTTAAGATACTGAGGTCACTTGTTTAACAAATAAATAATCAAACTAAAAATGCATTAAAAGTATTTATCGTTGAATCTTAATATATTAATTGCCTTCAATTTAATTTTATTATTTGAACTATTAATTCCTAATTTATTTTAACAATTCATATACATATATGTGTGTGTGTGTGTGTTATAATCATCAACGCGTAATAAGCTTATCGGACCAAAACATGACAAAGAACATTTCCAACAATCTAATTCTCACGCTAATATAATAAATATTGTCTTATTCTTTATACAGGTTTATGATTGTCCAATTGATTTAAGAACAAAGCGCAACCCTACATATTTATGTGGTATCATGGAGTATTATATAAAAATCTTTCTGATCATCATCAATAAGCAAAATACGGAGGTTGTCGGTAGTTAATTGAACAATAATATATTAAAATCAAATAGATATCTTGTGAAACAAATATAATGAAAGTGCACTCAATTCACAATAATAAAGCAATTACATGTACAATTTATAGATACGAGAAACAAGAAAAAGACACACATTATAATCATAGATAAATTTTTAAAGCATGAAACAAGGGAATATAACACATCAATTTCACAACAATTTCGCATCGGGATATCAATTGGTCTGTCAAACACAGTGAATTCACGATTAAAAACATGAGAACAACATTGAATTTCATAAAACAACCCAAAATTGATCCTCTAGTGATCCCTACACGTGTTCATTCTAATTCCCAAGTGTAGTAACTCATCCCTTACCTCAAGGTAGTCATTCAAGCGTTCTCCATTAGCAATGATGGTGTTTTTGGTGCTCCCTAGAACTCCTCCTCCAGTTGCTCTGTTAAGATTCTTGAGCGTCAGAGAAAAGAGAGGAAAAGAAAGAAATGTAGAAATGTTTTGTGAAAACTGTTTTGATGACTAAAAGAGTTATTTATATCCCCGAGTAGTCTGAGCCTATTATTTGCTCTATTTTTCCTTATTTTATTATTTTATAAAAAAACACTCTATTTTACTCTAATAACTAAATAAATAAATAAACATCCTTTTTTTCTAAAACACTCTTTTTAATTAAATAAAAACCAAATAAATATTTCTTTATTTTCTAAAACTCTATTTTAATCTCTAAAACATATATTTATTTTATTTACCTCAAAACCATTATTTTAATCCATAAAAACTATTTCTCATTATTTAATTAATTAAAAAAGCCTCATTATTTTTCTAAAACTCTTTATTTTTAAATAAAATCTTTTTAAAATTATTTTATGAAAAACAAGGTGTTACAGACTCTGATGCAACTTCATTTTGATGTTGTTTGCTCTTTGTGGCCTTTTATAAATCTTTCATGTAAGTCCTTCTTGATGCTTTAATACATAGTAAGATTTAGATCTTCATAGGGAAGCACTGACTTCATCACACAGATGGGTTTCATTCAAATATTTTAAAGCTTCTCACTTGAATACATAGTTGAGACATCCATTTTGAACTTATTTTAAACTCATCAAAACACTTGTTATGTTCTTCTCTTTGTATATTTATCATTTGAAGATCTATTGGCTTGCGTAGCTTTCCTATAACACCCCGATCGAATCAAACCAAAATGAAAGGGATCCAGAGGTTGTGCAAGTATGAAACTGTACAATTGAGGATGACTTAAAGGAATTAATTAGTATTACCTATACCAACAAGATGTATCTATTGTTCGGTAGCCAATCATAGTTAAGCGTGCTTGGCTTGGAGTAGTTATAGGATGCGTGACCTTCTAAAAAGTTTCTGGTAAAGCATGTGAGTGAGGACAAAACGCATTGAAAAGTCTTGTGAAGATTTGTGGGGTCAGACATTGATCCTGAAAGCAACTGAAATAGATTGTCAAGGTCTTAGAAAGGGCTTTCTATGGAGGGTGCTAACTGATAGAGGGTTCTCACCAACGAGAATGTTGAGTGAAGTGCCACCACGTGAAGTGTTGTAGTGTAAGAGCTGCCGAGAAGTTGAAAATCAGGGATGTTACATTTACTATATATGATTTTCAACTTTGAGAGAGTTCTCTGATGTAGGTGGAAAGCCACTCAATTTTCCTGTTATAGGAATACTTTGATTAGATGGGATGACACACTTGTATTCTAAACATTCTGGTGTGAGTTTGTTGTATCATGTTATGCTTGCTACTATTTTTTAATTCTTTGACCCTTTGAGTGGCCAAACTGGCTTTCGATGTATTCATAAGAGTTTTAGATAATTCTATCCTTGACAATATTCAGGAACTGGTCTCATGTCATTTGGACCACTACAACATAAGCAATCTTCAAAGCATTGCAATTGTGTTATATTGTGAGGACAAAATGAAATCTCTATCTTCATGATCAATATATTACAAGATCCAAACCTTATTAGCCCACAAATTTTCTTTATAAAAGATGTAGATATATCTCTTAGCTTTCCATATCCATTGAGATCATCTCAATTTCACTTTTGTAGCTCAAGCAGTCATTAAATTATTGCACACATATCAAGTTATTTAGATAAACTAGCATCTACAACTTCAGGCTCAATTTTGTCCATAATCCAGGTTGTATCAAACAATGACTGGTTCATGAAAGTTAAAGATCTTTCTTCGAGATTTCCATAGCCACCGAAAACTGCTCAATTGTATTTTTGAAACTTGAGATACAATGTATAAAATGAACTCATGTTCATTGTGCAGATCTTCATATTTACAACATTCTTCTTGTCCTTTAGTTACTAATTACTTCTCATGGCTTGAAGTTTTTATCTTCATCCAATGAGCATTTTGACTTCTTCATTGCAGTACAAAACCAAGGACACTTTGAGTCCTTTTGAGCTTTCAATCTTATCATCCTTTATGAGTGACTCAAGACAACCCTAAAATTACTTCAATTATTGTTCTTTAGAGAACTTGTATTTTTTAATACACTTAAGCAAACTCATCAATGGGCATAAATTTAGAAGGCTTATGATTTGTGTTCAGAAGGTTTGTCATAATTAAAACACTAAGGGTTTTGGACTTAACAAAACTTATATCCCTCAAACATAAACTTAAACCCATACTTATTAACTAATGGTACAAAAAACAAATTATTTCTAACATTAGGTACATCATAGTATACATTTGTGAGAGTTAATATTCTCTAGAAATGAATTCTAGTTCTATTGTCCCTTTGCCTTGGACTTGGATAGTTGACGCATTTCCCATATTCAAAACAATTCCATCTTCTTCCTTATTTGTCTCGAACAAATCTTTGTTCCTACATGGCAGGTTGCACCGGAGTCGACCCAACATCTTCAATCATGTTGATTTCGGAAATAACCACAGCAATGTTGTCTTTTGTTACACTATATTCCTTCTATTTGTTTTCCTACTTCAGGAACCTACATTAATTTTTTGAAGTATCTTGGTTTGCCACAATGGCAACAACTTCCTTTCCTTTTTCTTTAATTGTTACCAATTCAAATTTTGTTCTCATGAGATTTTCCAAAATCATGCTTCCTTTTCTTAAAAGACTTACTTGTTGTCCCTTCATCTATTACATGCACTTTTGCTTGAATAGAAACTTCCTTAGCATCATCTTGTTCAGGGTACTCATCTTCTAAATGAAGGTGATTGCCAAATTGTTCAAGAGAAATATCATCTTTGTGATGTTTTAGACTTCTTTTAAAGTCTTTCCATGAAGGAAAAAGTATGTCTATGATTGAGAAGACAATGATGGTTTCATCCATATGCATATTGTGTTGTTTTTAGTTATTCAGAATATGTTCAATTTCATGCATTTGTTCCATGACAGGCCTACTATCAATCATCTTATAATTATTAAAACAACTAACAAGAAATTTCTTACTTGTTGCGTCCTCCATCATGTATCTAGTTTCATGTTTTTCCCAAAGTTCATTGGAAGATCCAAAATTCTGGTACATATCAAACAATGTGTCGCTCATCCCATTCAAAATGTGTCCCGTGCAAATGTAATCATCATTATCCTACTTATTTTTTTCATGGGTTTCAACCATGGTCTCTTCTTCCCTATCTGGTGGTCTTGGAGTGATCAAGGCATACGCCTTCAAATTAGTAAGAAGGAAGTAATTTCTTTTTTTCCAATGGATAAAGTTCCCTCCATTGAATTTCTCAAGTTTAAAAAATCAAAAGTCATCCTTGTCAAAGTTGCAACCATTGTTGTTAGAATGAACTCAAACCTAAAGATTGTTGGTGCAACTGGTGGTGATGGTTTTGCAACAAAAGAAGAGAGAAGGCACAAATCTCCAAGGTGTGTGTAAATACTAACCTTTAGGTTTGATTCACCCCCACCAATCTCTATAGAAATTGGATGTCGTGGGATGTCTTGTCGAATCCCCTTCAGGATACAATAGAGTCTCTTGATATTGTTTGCACACCCACAACAAGTGTATCATCTATTACAATTTACAAAACAATAGTTTCCTTAATTCTCTCTACACACAAGGGAAGAAAGGAAATGATATGCATACAAAGAAATTTTTGGGTGGTGTTCCTTTTTTCTACTTGTAGATTAGTTCTATTTGTAGACCATCTCATGTCTTTTAGTGAAGAGATTTAATCTTTCAAAGAGACACGTCACTTGACTCTTGGTGAAGAGAGTCATATCTCACAAACCTTGGTGATGAGTCACATCTCATGACCCTTGGTGAAGTGTCACAACCTTTCATTTTGAGAATCTCTCACACTATACCCATGCTAGTGTCAATGGTCCAACGCCATTAAATTGGTTCAATTTCTCAAACCTAATTGTTACAAGGTTACTTATAATAAAAGTTGCTATTGTTAAGCATTGTGGCTAATGTGTTTACTAGACCATTGTGATGTTGAATATGTGATATTTCAATTTGGACAATTTTAAATGTAGATCTTATTTAATTTAAATATTATTTTTAGGTTTTTTTTTACCATATTGATATAGCCATTATGCTTCAAAAGAAGTTTGGAATGGTTAGGCCTCCAATAATTTACAACAAAAAAATGGCCTACAATAATTTAATATAAAGACTATCCTATCATAAGTAATTTTATATACACAAAAATGTTTTGCTTATAAGTTATTCTTTTAACTTTTGTTATTTTTCTTTAATTAGAAAATATTCAGACTTTGATCGCTAAAACCTCATAAATAGTTTGAACTATATAGTAAGTAGCAAAAATAATCAATTTTTGCTCGAATGGTTTATAGTGGAACACTACCTTCACTGATCCATTCAACACATGTAAGTTTCTTACTTCTTGTTGCTTTAAGGTCATGTTTGGTTACTCATAAAAGTATGTTTGAGAGTACAATTTTATCTAGAAACTTAGTTTTTGAGAAGTAAGACTTGAGATACTTTTACAAACTTAGTTTGCAAACTTAAGTTTAACCAAACCAAAACTTAAGTTTGCTTTAATCCAAACATGCATCAAACCTTAGGAAAAAAATAATTGCAAATAATTCAAATTTGAAATAAAATAAGCTAACTAATCAAATCAATCCAAATAAATTCTAAGGCCCCGTTTGAGGTGATTTTTAGTTGCAAGTTTTGAAACTTTTAAAAACAACAACCACTTTTAGTTTTTAAAATTTAATTTTTGTTTTTCTTCAATTTTAAGTTTCAAAGTAAACTCATTCTGAAAGTTTCTTATCCCATTAAAATTAGTATGTTTAAGAATGTTTTTTTTATGACGGTGACAACAATGACAACAAAAATTGTGATGGTGATGGTGGTAGTGCCGACATCAATAATGGTGGCAAAAATTACACTGATAATGATAATGATGTTGGTAACAATATTGATGGTAATGATGATAGCAATGCGGGAGATAATAGTGATGTTGCGACAGTTGCGATGACAATGGTAGTCCAGTGGTGTTGGTGGTGGCAACGGTGATGTTGGTTGTGATGACCACATTGACAATGGTGGTGGTGGTAGTAACAGTGCTAGTAATGATGGTGGCGACAATGCCATTAGTAGTGAAAAGGATCATTTCAAATTTAAGGAGTGTGTTTCTTTAAAACTAAAAACCAAATTCATGAAATCTTTTCTTAATTTTGAAAATAAATGTAAAATATTTTAAAAATGAATTAAAAATCATTTCAACTCAATTTTGTCAAATATATTTGATTTTAAAAAAAATTGTATTTGAAAACCAAAAACCAGAGAATTGCAACCACCCCAAACAAGCCCTTAAGTTGGTTTTAATTATAAAGTTCATCCAATCATTTCACTTTAATGAATACCTCTAATTATATTTGTGATTGGTGAAATTACACTTCAATATTTTTTTTGTTAAATTACAATTTTGGTTCCAATTGATTTCTAATTTTTACTCCTCTTATTTCTTTCCGTGATTTTGGTCCCTATTTTAGAAATTTTGGAATTTCATTCAATCCTCAAATTTAATTTGCAGATGTTTATTTTTTTATATTTTAATTAATTAAATTTTTTATAACATCTTTAATGAATATATTAACTTTAGGGTTTAATTAGGTCAAAATAAAAGAAATAAAAATATACAAAAATAAAGATGAAACTAAAATTATGGATTTTTTAAAATAAGAAATTGAAAAAAAAGAGTGAAAAACCAAATTCGTGAATATCAAGAATTAAAGAGGGATTAAAAATACAATTTAACTTTTTTTTTTCTTTTCTACAAATCAGCCAAGTCGACTTGCATACTTTAGAGTCTAAATTATTTTTTCCGGATATCTATGTCCTTTGAGAATTAAAATAGGGTATAATATCTTTAATTTTAATAAAAATAATTTTATTATTTCGATTCAAAATTTAACTGATCCATTTTGCATGCAGACGAATAAATAATCTTGATTGTTTCCTAAAAGGAAAAAAAAAAAGTCTCTTTTAGATCAGAGCTTTCACAGATATTAAAACTTACACATACGAACTAAAATTCAAACTTCAATGTATATGAATAAATACTCATAATTACATTTTAAGGAGAAAGATTATTCATACAAAAACAGTATATAACAATTTATATATATCACTTTTTTTCTTTGTGTCTCTGTCAATTGCATTACTCGTCATTTTTTCAAACTTCTCTTTTTATCTCTTTTTTATGTGTAAAAAATGTTATATAAAATATTTGTATGGATAAAACTTCTCCATTTTAAAATAGAGTTTTATTTCACGGAAACAAAAATAGACTTAATATGCTCCACAGGCCGACCAAGTTTACTTGTCGACTTTTATACTGTTCTAATAAACTTTGTGGACCCCTATAGAATTAGAACAGACTGAACAGTAAATTTTGAACAAAATATTATATCATATTTTTGTTTTAAAAATTTCAGCAATCTATTTATATTTTTTATAAACAAATGGTATTTATATCTCTTAAAAAATAAAAACATGCTTTTAGATTTTTTTCATAAAGAAAAGCAAGTACAATTTTCAAAATAAAATTTATTTATTGGAAAAATGAAAATTGGAGATGGGAGGGATGGAACACCCACTACATAACTACAATTTTTTAAAGAAGAAAAAAAGAAAAAAAGTCACAAGGAAATTAGCTTTTAAACCTTGAATTTTTAGAGCTGAAATAGTACATGAAAATGAAACCCTCAAAAGTATTTAGCTTTTAACCAGCATTCCTAACATACGAATTGTGAGTTGAATGATATTAATTTATTGGAAGAATTTATGTTGGATTTTTATAGTGTGTAAAAAATATTGGATCAACAACAAATACGTACCACAAATAAAAAAAAATAAAAAAAACTAGTCTATGAGTCAATGAGTAGGAAGATACTCATTATCTCTAATCTTGAAAAAATTAAGAAATAATATCAGGCAAAATTTTATATAAAAAAACTGAAATGGTAATTTTATGTTTTATTTTTTCTCTTATAAATCAAATTTAAATGCATAGATTAAAAGGTAAAGATAACAATAAAATATATTAAAAAAGAAAGAATTTATTATAAAACTTTACTTAAAATACACTGACAGTGATTATTAATTTTTTTTATTCATTTCAGTTTTTTTTTTCATTCATTTGTCATCTATTAACGTATTCTTATATATAGCAAATTTATTATCTTTTATAATAATTATTATAAAAATTATTTTAAAAATGATTTTTATAAAAAAAAAATTCACTATCATTTTTTGGTCCAATCATTACCATTAGGGTCTTTGATTTTTTGGTAAAACTCCTAAATAGTCTCACTAATTTTAGTGCTTTAAACTAACTATGAAACTAATCCTTAAAACTTAATCACATTTAAAACTTTTCATCTAACAAATAAAATTGCCTACATGATAAGAGAGTCATATAGTAATATATATTCATCTATAGTAAACTTATTATTTTCTAAAACAATTATCTTAAAAGCTATTTCAAAAATAATTTCCGATTGATTCATGGCAATAAAATCTTATTATAAATCACCCACTTTTTATTTATCAACTATTAAAAACATCTAAAATGATATTCACTTTTATACAATAAAATTAAATGCATTTAAGAAACGGATATTTAAAGCCTTTTGTTGGTAAGTGTGTTACCATGTAAGCAATTCCAAATTTTGTTTAACATATCTTCGGTATCCAAATTAATCACTTATTGTCTTTTTCCTCCGCATTTTGTTTGGGTAAGAGAAAGGAATTTATCTTTTCCATAACAAAATAAATAAGTAAAATAAAAAATAATTTTTTCTAGCCCTATTTTTTATGACTTAAATATATTTTTAATTCATATAATTTAATATTTTTTTGTTTTTTTGTTTTTGAAAAATTATTTTTTATTTTTAATATTTACTAATTATATTTTTTTTAGTCTTTAAAATATTTTAAATAATATTTTTCACGATTTAAAGTATTATCTAAAATATTTTAAGCACTAAAAATAAAACAAACATAATTTAGAAAAAAGAAAAAAAAATTTACAAGACAACAAAAATATTAAATTATAAAGATTAAAAATGTATGTAAACTTTTTTTTATATTTTAAGTCTATTATTAGTGTCCAAACTCGTCATTACAACGTTTTTCTGCCATTATAAATACACACCCCATTGGAGCCTCTTCTCTCCGTATCTCAAACTAAACAGCACAACACTTTTGCACAAGCAATTGCAACAAACCAACGTTGAATTGTGTCTCACTCTCTTTTTTCTTTTTTTCTTTCTCACAGTGTCTCTCTTCTTCTTCAATCAAGAGAAGAAAGAACACACCCTGAAACCATGGAAGGTGGTGTACCAGAAGCTGATATGTCTGCCTTCAGAGAATGTTTGTCTCTATCATGGAAGAATCCTTATGTTCTTCGCCTTGCTTTCTCTGCTGGAATTGGAGGCCTTCTCTTTGGTTATGACACTGGTAAGTAACAAAACATTTGTGTTTTAATTATCATAATTAATAGTCCATTTTAACACCATTTTCTTTTCTCTCTGATTATAACTCCCATATAAAACAACCCTTTTCTCTGTTTCTCACCCTCTCGTCCATAGCACCTACACCTCCATGCTTTTTCTCAATTCTAACATAAGAAATACTCATTTACTCATAAATCATAATGATACGTTTTTATTTTTTTTCTTCTGTATACAATGGTTACTGAGATTATAACCTATGATCCCGCGCATACTACAAAAATCCTCCACCATTAGGCCGATCTTTGTCAGATAAATCATGCTAATTTTAAATATTTAATAGATTATCATATTACAAAAGGGTACATGAGGTTTATTTTTATTTTATCATATAAAACAAGCACATACTATTGTTATTATTATTTTATTTGCAATTGGGTTGATAATTAGAGGGGTATAAATGTGCAGGAGTTATTTCTGGGGCTCTTTTGTATATCAGAGATGAATTCATAGAAGTTGATAGGAAGACTTGGCTACAGGTAATACCAAATCTCCTTTGAGATCATTCTCAATCAAGTCAAAGCTCTTGAGAATTGAAACAATACTTTAATGGACTTTAATGCCCTTACAAGCTCTCTGTTTACCCCAGCCTCCAACTTGCAGAAAAAAACAAACGCATTCTTATGTTTCAAACACTTTAGTTTAGACAGATAACCTCTGACCAATATTTTTTGTTTTATGAAAAGGTTTGGTTTTTGAAAGTCGCTTTTAATTTTATCTAATTTGAGTGCAGTTAGGCTGATTTCTTTAACAGGTAAAAAAAATTTCGTGAGTTTCTTTTTTTTTTTCATTCACGAAATTTAATTTGAGATTTTATCTGAAAAATTAAGATTTTGTCCACCAGAGTCAACAGAGAATATCGATCCACTATGTGGTTGAAAAGCTCCCTTTTTTTTCATAATTTACCGGGAGGTTCAAAACATTGACTTTGTTTCTCAGTGATATATTTTGTTTTAAAAAAATTATAATCTACTCGATGATAAATTTTAACTTAGCAGTTAATCACTTGGGGTTTCATAATATTAAGAATATTTTTGTTTTAATATATTTTTTTGAGGGAAAGATAATATTTTTTACTTCCATAATAAAAGATAATATTTTTAATGTGGGTTCACTAACGTTTCAATCGGTTCCGGCGGATAAAAAAATTACCTGATCCGGATTCACGGGATGAGATCCAGTTAATACATTGGATTAGTCTATGCATAATTAAATTTATTTTTATTATTTTTTAATATTACGTTTATTAATTTTTAATGCTTATTAAATAAATCCTGTTTTTTCATTCCCGCTGCTACGTTATTGAGCATACGCTTACGTCTCCCTAAGCGGTGAATTCAGTAAAGTGTTGTTTGTTTCAACGTTTATTTTTCAACTGCAATTTGTGAATTTGTTCCTTTCACGTTTGGAAGCTTTAGGAAAAGCACCAACCACAAAGCAAATAAATACAGGTCAGTGTTAACAATATCAAAAATAAAATAAATCCAATTGTATTTATTAAAATTAAATTAAAACACACTTTTTATTTCTATATGGACAAAAATACTTACAGTCATCCCTAATTATGTTAATTAAAAAAGTATTTTATTATTTAATATTATTAAACTTTTAATACTTATTTTAAAATCAATTTTTAAATTTTATATTAATAACTATTAAATAAAAAAATTCAGGTGATGTTTTTTTTTTTGTTAAAAAACTTCAGGTGATGTGTGGACATGAATAAATGTTGCATGTTTTTATATATTATAATTTATATATTATACGGTAGTCAAGAAAGAAAGAAAAAAGGATATCACCTGAAAAGTTGACAAGTGTATTGTGTCCCAATCATGTTTTTGCCATAAGAAATGTTCCCTTGGTCTCGTTGGGGTGTTGGCTAACAAAACAAAATTGAGCACCAGCTAGCTACTACTGCAACCATTGAAAATCCCCCAAATCCTATTATATTCTTAACCAGCGTAGTCAATCATCAAACAATTCATTAAAAGAACGGAGTAACTTGTGACACACTTCAATTCTTCTAATACAATTCCACAATTTAATAATATTATGGCATCAAATCAAATCTAGGTACTAAAGGTCAGATTCTTTTTAATTTTTTTAATTTTTCTTCGTCTTTATCTTTGACTTGATGACTTCAATTTCATGCTTATGATATATACAAAGTCTTTCAATGAGTTCAAATTGTGGGTGAATTCCAATTGGGATGCAACAAAATCTAGAATACTTTTTGTTTATTCAATGGTTCTTTGTTTTACTAGTTGGTGAAACAAATTTATGCTTGATCTGAGTTTTTTTTTTATTCCGTGAGAATTAACCACAATCAAAGGGATTTATAACAGTCACACAGCATGTTGAACTAATTGAGCTAGAACCCTTGGTTGCTAGATCTGAGTTTAAACTTTAAAGTATGTAACTAGGTATTCTAATGTTGTGTGAATTATGAACAATTGAAAAAATCTCAGGAAGCCATAGTGAGTACTGCAATAGCTGGAGCAATCCTAGGAGCTTCAGTTGGAGGATGGATCAACGATCGATTTGGAAGGAAGAAAGGAATTGTTATAGCAGATACCCTCTTTTTTATAGGGTCTGTCATCATGGCTGCTGCTTCAGGCCCAGCAATTCTCATCCTGGGTCGTGTATTTGTTGGCATTGGTGTTGGTATGGCTTCAATGGCATCACCCCTCTACATTTCAGAGGCATCACCAACAAGAGTAAGAGGAGCCCTTGTGAGCCTTAACAGTTTTCTCATCACTGGGGGACAGTTCCTTTCCTACCTCATCAACTTGGCCTTCACCAAGGTTGGAAACTTTGCTATCATTTCTCACTTTGTTGCAAATTTGAGATATATGATCCATGCTTGATCTATGTTGCTGTACATGAAATAGATTCTTCTCATGTAAAATTTTAACTAGCCCATGTTGAGATGTCATATCGAGACAAAATTTAGATATAGTTCTTTAAGTACCTTTAATGTTGTTTGCTAATCAAAATCAGAGTTTCAACTTGGTAATCCATGGACTAAAGTACCAAAACCAAAAAACATCTAAGAAAGTAAATTTAAATTCTGTCCTGTATCTCTCCTTATTGATGTTAAATAGGCCGCCTTACCTAGTTAATGTCTATCAGGAAAGAAATTGTCACAAAAAAATTGAAGATAACCTGTTATATACTTATATACAGGAGAGAATCCATTTCCATGTACATACAGAAAGTTGGTTTTAAAATTAAAATGTGATGGATGCTTGAACTTGTCTTGGTGTTCCTTTGCTCACCTAGTACATCTTGTTGTTTGGTGATGAGATAATTGAATTTGTGCTTAATTTTTCATTCAGGCACCAGGGACATGGAGGTGGATGTTAGGGGTAGCAGCAGTGCCAGCTTTGTTACAAATTGTACTAATGTTGACACTCCCAGAATCGCCTCGTTGGCTTTACCGCAAGGTTAGTTAGTTCATCATCATTAGTCAATTGTCATTTGCGTGTGAAATTGTATATCTTAACTGTTGTTCCACTTTTGTTCCCACAGGGTAAGGAAGAGGAAGCGAAATCGATTCTGAAAAAGATCTACCCGCCACACGAAGTTGAAGGTGAAATCCAGGCTTTGAAGGAATCAGTTGACATGGAAATTAAGGAAGCAGAATCATCAGAGAAGATCAACATAGTCAAACTCTTGAGAACTTCAGCTGTGAGAAGAGGTTTATATGCCGGCGTTGGACTCTTAATCTTCCAGCAGTTTGTGGGAATCAACACTGTGATGTATTATAGTCCTACCATTGTTCAGTTGGCAGGTTTTGCATCTAACAGAACAGCACTGCTTCTTTCACTCATCATATCTGGCCTCAATGCATTTGGTTCAATTCTGAGCATTTATTTCATTGACAAGACTGGGAGGAAAAAGCTTGCTCTAATCAGTTTGTGTGGTGTTGTGTTCTCCCTTGTTCTCCTAACCGCCGCATTTCGCGAAAGCGAAATCCACTCCCCAATGGTTAGTGCCATTCAATCCTCTCAATTCAACAACAACAACACCTGCCCTGATTACAAAACAGCTTTGAACTCTGCTGAATGGACTTGCATGACATGCCTAAAGGCTTCACCATCTTGTGGTTATTGTGCTGCTGATGACAAGGTAAATCAAATCTATTCTACCCTTTTGTCATTTTACCAACCACATGTTTCAATTTTGTTTTGCACACTACTATCAATTATTGGGAGGTAAGGGCTAGAAAACAAGTTGTATCAATTCCAATTGTGGACACCATTATACATACATCAAATTTTGCATGTCACGTGTATTCACAGTTTGACCTTAGTATTCAATTATTGGGAGGGGAGGAAAGGAAAACAAAGTTATTTCAATTCCAATTGTTGACACTACTATACATATAATTTCACATTTCATATTTGTTTATGAATTTAATGGTGATATGCTAACAATATAAAATAGTTTTACACTTTCATCCAATCATAGATCACCATCTACATGACTTCTACGATAGTTTTGTAAAAATCAACAAACTTATTACAAATTATAGATTATAAATGGATGACAATGTAAAATAGTTTTACACTTTTACATTGTCAATACATATCTTTTTCTCTCTTCATTTATTGACATTAATTTTCAATTAAATTTGCAGTTTTTACCTGGGGCATGTTTGATATCCAATGATGGCACAAAGAAGATGTGTGGTGATGATCATAGGGCATGGTACACTAGGGGGTGTCCTAGCAAATATGGTTGGGCTGCTCTAATAGGCCTTGCTCTTTACATCATATTCTTCTCACCTGGCATGGGAACTGTTCCATGGGTTGTGAACTCAGAGATCTATCCCTTGAGGTACAGAGGGGTTTGTGGAGGAATAGCATCCACAACTGTTTGGATTTCCAACCTCATTGTTTCTGAGTCCTTCTTGTCCCTCACAAAAGCTCTAGGGACAGCATGGACATTCATGATGTTTGGAATTGTGGCCATTGTGGCAATCTTCTTTGTCATTATTTTTGTGCCTGAGACCAAAGGGGTTCCTATGGAGGAAGTGGAGAAGATGCTAGAACAAAGATCTGTGCAGTTCAAGTTTTGGGAGAAGAGAGATTCTGGCTCTGAGAAGCATTGACTCAAAGAACAAAAAAAAAAGCAAAATTGTTTGAGTCATTTTTATTAGTTTTATAGCTTAAAATAGTGAAATTAAGTGGCTTGTGAAGTTATGGTTATTTGATGACAATGATTGTTCTCTCTGGGTAAGATTTGGTGATAGTTAGCATTTTAGCTCTAATGTGTATGTAGTTGTCTAGATGATTAGTTGGATTGATGAAAATCCTTATGAAATTCCTTAGAGGATTGGAATATGAGAATTGGTAATAAGCTCTTATTTGTGATATAATGAAGAAAAAAAGTGTATCAAGAATTTGATCTTCAAACATAGCCCTTTTCTGTTTGCCCTCTTTTTGTCCTTTACACTTACTAATGGTAACAACACATGAAAAAGTTTGAGAAAAAGTGTTTTCCTATATCCTTCTTTTATTCTGCCCCTTCTAAATTTTACACTACTTTATTTGGATCAAGGCCTTGTTTAGGATTTTATGTTACAAAAGTTGTGGCTTGATAATTTATGGCGTAAACAAAAACTGAAATGACGAGTAATTGCATTCAAATGGGAAAAAAAAACTGAACAATAATAAATCATGTTTAGAATTAGAAACCTAAGAAGCACGGGGACGCTTGCTAGGTGGCGTCCCCCGTTTCCAATACAGCACAGGGACGGGACGGGACGAGTATGGCATGGGGACGGCGTTGACTTACTGGATACGGCTGACCATGACGGAAACTATGGTGGCCTTTCATGGGGACGACATGGTGACGGCGGTGGCCTACATGCGCATCCCCACACTCCAATTTTTTTTTTTAAAAAAAGGAGAAACATAAAAAAGAGGAAAGAAGAATCGACAGAATCGAGACTTTCACTAGCGTGGACTAGTGGAACATGACGGACGAAGGTTGCACCAACAGAGGAGGCCGCGGGATGGCGGGAATGACGCGCGAGGAGGAGGATGAAGAGGAGGCAGAGGAGATTGATGGCTTGTGGAAGTGTTGTGAAACATTTTCAGAGGTTGTGTGAGGTTTCGTTCTCGAGGAGCACGACGAGGATATCGTAGAAATGGTTGTGGAGGTTGTTGCTCGGAGTGGCAGAGGAAGGAGTGGAGGCGCTGTGTCTGGAGTGGCGGAAAAAGAGGTTTTTTTTTACCAATATACACGCTCTCTCTCCTAAAAATTCCCACAATACACCTATTCCAATTTTTTTCCCCAATCTACACTAGTTTTGGCTATAGGTAGGAAGTCGGGTTTGGCCACCACGACTTCCGTGCTTGAGGTTTTTTTTATTTTAAATTTTAAAAAATATAAATATTATATTATATAAATATATTTTTAATTGGTTTTAAAATTACTTTTTTATTAAATTAATTTTTTTAAAATTTTTTTAAAGAGAAATCTACATATAAAGAAAAATGCAAAAAAAATTGGATAAAATTATAGTACAATTTTTTAGTTACGTTGTATATAATTTTGTAGTTAAATTTATGTGTCATTGATATTTTTCTTTGTTATGTTTGTTAATTAAAAAATAAGAAAAGTAGTTAGTAGTATCAAAACAAATTAAAAAACACAGTGAAAAATCCTTGAGTAGGAGAAGATGTTGAAATATGACAATTGCAACGTAAATATGACAAAAACTAATGATAATCTGAAATATGTTGTGCAAGATACATGTCTTCTTCTATTTTGGTTACTAGTTTGTTAAAAATAGTCAAAATTTCTATTGGGCAGAATCATTTCCAATAGTTGGTTGTACTAACACCTTTAGCACGTCTTCATCATTTTTCAATTCTGTTATTTCATATTCAATTAAATTTTCTGAATACTTAGCATGACCTGGTTGTCGAAAGAACAATCGTCTGACCAATTGTGATTCGTGAATTCCATAAGGGGAACCCCTATAGGTGCAACTTGCTTGATTAAATCCTTGAGTTTGTCCATGCTACATCCCGAAGAAATGCCAAATCTTATTGGATTTGTTCCATTTGGAAAAATGAAGGTTAATCTCAAGTTAGCAATGGTTTGGTTGCTTGTTTCTCCCAAAAATGACATAGTAATAAGATTGAATTTGGTTTATGAAGGTATGTTGTGTGAAATTGTGCGTTCGTATTAAGTGTGTTTTGTGTTATTTATAGTTGTATAAGCATTTTGCCACGTTGATGTGTATTGGAATCCAATGTTTCTTTTTCCCTGGTAACTGATGTAGCAGACGTTCATTATAATTTCAGAGTGAAAAAAGAGATTCTGAGTTATTCATTTCATGTCAGTTTTGCTAGTGAGACATTTAATTTTTTAGAGACTAGTGCAAATTGCAGAGTGTTGTCAATTTGGATTATGATTTTTCCCATGTAATTAATGTAGCAGACGTCCATGATAATTTTCAAAGTGAAAAAAGAGATTATGAGTTATCCATTTCATGTCAATTTTGCTGATGAGACATTTAATTTTTTAGTGACGTGTGCAAATTGTAGAGTGTTGTCAATTTGAAGCAGTAATTTTTCCCTTGTAATTAATGCAGTAGATGTCCATGATAATTTTTAGAGTGAAAAAAGAGATTATGAGTTGTCCATTTTATTTCAGTTTTGCTGGTGAGACATTTAATTTTTTGAAATAGTGTAGTGTAAATCGCAAAGTGTTGTGAATTTTGACAATTATGTTACCATGCCACCTACTGCAGTAGAAGTGGGTAAACTGAAAATTGCTAACTTAAATTTAAACAAAAAATTTATTTCATTACATAAAGTGATAACTGAACACGGACATAAGACACTACATGAAAACCTCAAAGCAAAAATAACTAAGACATGAATGATCCATAGATTACCAATCATGTTTGAATATTGTTTCGTGGGATGGAGACATGTTACTTCCTTCGGGCCCGGAAGAGGAGTCAGTATCACTATCATGGTTTTTGACCCAACAAGTCTCGTATTCATCTGATAAGTCCTCAAGATTGCAAGTTGAGTCATGTTGGTTGCTTGGTGGGTTATTATTGTCACAGATTATGGAAAATAACTCCACAAATAGTAGTGATGGGTTGTTGTAAATGAAATTCTGATACCAGGGGACAGATGTCGTACAGGATGTCACGACATCACGCTTCAGAACATGCAGATTATATGTGTCCGTATGAACAGATTAAACAAGTAAATAACACAAGAGAATTGTTTACCCAGTTCGGTGCTACCTCACCTACATCTGGGGGCTACCAAGCCAGGGAGGAAATCCACTCTCAATAGTGTTAGTTCAAGGTCTAACAGCCCCTGTTTACAACCTTCTCACCTAACCACTACCCGTGCGATCTCTACCTAAGAGCCACTCTTAGATATGAGAACCTCCGCTCACTCCCTCTCACTCACACTCCTGTGTTTACAATTAAGTCAAAGACACACCAGAGATCAACTCTGAACAAAAGAGATCAACTCTACACACTAGAGATCAACTCTAGACACAAGAGATCAACTCTACACACATAGGTCCAACACTTGATGTTAGGGTACCATCAAGGTGGCTCACAAAAGACTCAAGTCCAAAAACTCACAAACTAACTCTTCAATCCCGGACTTGGTACAGAACTCGTGCAGCCTCCATGATTATATAGCAATTTGCGTTTCTGGGCTGCAACGGCTTGATGCTGGAGGAGATCTATCTTCTTCTGAAAAATCTGCAGTTAAAGAACTAAAAGATAACTTTTGATCTTTTAGTTTGAATCTTTAATCTTTAATCTTTAATCCCTGAACGAACTCTTCTACTTTGAAATTCGAACTTTAATGACCTTTTAATTCGTTCCTAAAGATAGATCTTCTAATCTCTTGCTAACTGCACAATAATCTGTTAAAGATATAACAGATTTATATGTCCAGTATTTTCGGGCCGGATGTCAGGACATCGTGTCCGACATCGTGGATCCTGCAGCTTCACTTCTGCACTTGACTTTTATCTTGCATTGTACAGCAACTCCAGTATTCTCGGGCAGGATGTCAGGACATTGTATCCGACATCGTGGATCCTGCAACTTCAATTCTTCATTTGACATTTTATCTTGCCTTGTGCATTGTGCAGCCCGATCTTATTCCTTGACATAACGTTGGACATCATGTGCAGCAACTCCAGCTTTCCTTCATTGTCTAAGTGCTTATGTTTTAACAAAATCTTAGCCAATCTTTTAAAGCTCAGTAGAGCTAAACACTAACAATCTCCCCCTTTGGCAAATTTTGTCTAAAACATACTTAGACACTTCCTGAGCAGGTACGAGCAGTTATGCAAGTGGGATCAGCAACTTCCATTATCAGAGTAATCAAGCACAGCGGAAATTCTTCAAGTTGCAAATCTACAAGTCTTCTCCAGGATGTCAAGACATCTCTCGTGACATCAGCTTTCTGCTACTGCTCCCCCTGTCTCCATGCTTACTGCAGCATCTTCTATCAGCTACTAGTTTTTTCCAGGATGTCGAGACATCTCATGTGACATCCGCTATCTGCTCCCCCTGTCTTCATGCTCTTACTGCAGCATCTTCTAGTAGCTTACAACATTCATCATCAGCAGCAGTCTCCCCCTCAAGATCATATTCATACAACTCCCCCTCAAAGTCATGAATCATGCATACATCGTATCCTACTGCCATACATCTACTATTGCATACATTCAACATAATCATGCATAATAGCAAGCATAATACTATTACTCCCCCTTTTTAGACATAAATTTGGCAAAAGTAGGATGCATGAAATTAATGTGCAAATATTACAGACCCATAGTAAACAATTGTTCAAAGGGACATGCCCCTTTAGCTAATAAAAGTGACAAGCAAACATAAGGGTCTGATGATCATGGGGTGGCTTCAGAATCATCATCTGATTCTGTCTCTTCTGCTGCATCTTCCTCTTCCTCAGCAGCTTCTTCTTCTTCTTCAGCTGCTTCTCCTTCTTCCTCAGCAGCTTCTTCTTCTACTTCAGCTGCTTCACCATCTTCCTCAGCTGCTTCACCATCAATGCCACTTTCTGAGAGCCTTTTGATCAGCCGTTCCAGCTCCATCTTCTTCTCTGTGTTGGCTTTGATGGTTGCTTCCAGCACCTTGCATGTGTCCTTGAGTTCTGCAATCAAGGCATCCTTGGACACAGCACCTGAAGCAGCAGCTTTCCCTGATGTCGAGACAATGTCTGGGACATGTGTCCCCTCAAACAGTTTATAGTGCAGGGATAGAGGAGATTCTCTCTTCATCACAGAGTCAGTGTAGTTTAACATATTGGGATGCTGACTCAACATAATGCCACATAATACAGTAGGGAAGGCAATGGGTAATTTGACAGCAAATGATTCTGAATGCTTAACAGTTTGATCAAAGATATAGTTTCCAAAATTAAATTTGGATTTGGTTCCAACAGCATACAGAAATTTACCCAAACCTGTGGCAACAGTGGAAGTATGATTGGTGGGTACCCAGTTTGCAGCACCAATCCTGTGTAGAATTGCATACTTCACACTTAGCTTCCCTGCTGAAAGCTTCCCTTTCTTCGGCCAGTGCTGGACTCGTTTTGCAGTGATTTCCTTGGCAATTTGATGCTCAGAAACATCAATATCTATTACTCCATCAGTGGGTCTGCCCAGATATTTGTTGATCACAGCAGGGGAGAATCTAATACACTTTCCTCTGACAAACACTCTTTGATAATCATCACTTTTTCTGTTTGATATGTCAGAGGGAATGTTGACAATGAATTCCCTGACTAAGCCTTCATAGCACTCTCCCAACTTGCTGACAGTCTTCAGCAGTCCAGCAGCCTTGATGAGATCCACGATCTCCTTGCAATCCATGGCAGCTCTTCCCAGTTCTCTTTCCAAGGCAAGTCTACGTTGATATACATATTTCCACTTTTCAACATTGCCAATGGAGTGGAAAGAGATGTTGTCCAATGGTGCATCAGGAACATTTCCAGGCACCTTTCTTCCAGATTTCTTGGCCCTCTTAGATGTCGAGACATCTAGTTCGACATCATCATCAGACTCGGATGAGGAAATTTCTTTCCTTTTCTTGGAGGGGATAGCAACCTTGCTTCTTCTGGATGTGGCAGGAGTGACTGGAGTGCTCTTCTTCTGGGCCATAGTCTTGATTCGTCCAGACCTCTTGATGGGAGTTTTTCCCTTTCGGCTTTGTAACCTTTCTGCAATGCCAGGTGCCAACCTGTTGGCAATGGGTTCTTCATCAGATTCGACTTCTTCTAAGTCAATGAGGTCACCTGGAGCAGGTTCTGGTGCCCTTGGTGCAGGGGTCTCCTCTGCGGCTTGATCATCTTCCTCTGTTGATCTCTCTTTGCTGGGGGAAGAGAGTACTTCATCATTTGGGCCGGAAGATGTTGGAACATCTTTCTCAACATCAGGCATAGAAACATTCGGGGTGGAAGATGTTGGAACATCTTCATCAGCTTCAGGCACAGAGGCTTCTTTCAAAATGCTACTCACCATACTGCGGATTTTCTTGTCCATCTCCGTGTCTACTTCCCTAGGACTTGTTGCAAGGCTAGGGTTTTCAGCAATCTTCACTCCCTGTTGTCTTCTGGGAACCAGTTTCTCAGGGACAGAAGCTTGACCAGGAATTACTTGTATGGGTTGGATGTTGAATTCTGGTTGTTCCTGGTGCGGAGATGATGGTACAGCGGGTGAACCAGAAGCGGAAGTTTCTTTTGGTGAGGTAGCCATGGAAAAGCAGAGCGTTTGGAATGATTTCGTAAATCTCAGAAGGCTATTGGGAAATGCTGGTATAAACACGAATGCCAAGCAGATATAAATTTGAATGAGGAATGTAGAGGGTCGTGTGAAGCAACGGTCGAATTTTCCTTGGTTCAGTAGTGAACGTGCTATTAATGTTAAGTGATTCGTTTGGGCACGTTCAGATTGCTGTAGTTGCTATAATTCCTCTAGCACACAAATGCCCAGCTTGCCCCTCAGTTTTTCAAACTGATTTGCATTCAAAGCCTTTGTGAGAATATCTGCTATTTGTTCCTCAGTGTCAACATGCTTCAGTGTGATCACTTTATCATCAACAAGATCTCTGATATAGTGATGTCTAATGTCAATGTGCTTGGTTCTGCTGTGTTGAACAGGATTCTTAGAAATATTAATAGCACTCATGTTGTCACAGTGCAATGTCATGACATCTTGTTTGACATTGTACTCCTTCAGCATTTGCTTCATCCAAACTAGCTGTGAACAGCTGCTTCCTGCTGCAATATACTCGGCTTCTGCAGTAGATAGGGACACACAGTTCTGCTTCTTGCTGAACCATGAAATAAGGTTGTTGCCCAGATAGAAGCATCCACCAGAAGTGCTTTTTCTGTCATCTGCACTTCCAGCCCAATCAGCATCACAATACCCAACCAGCATTGAATTTGAACAATGACAGTACATAATCCCATAGTCACTGGTGCCATTTACATATTTCAGAATTCTCTTTACTTGAGTCAAGTGACTTATCTTAGGATTGGCTTGATATCTTGCACAAACACCTACTGCATAGGTGATGTCGGGTCTGCTAGCTGTTAAATATAGTAAGCTCCCTATCATGCTTCTGTACAGACTTTGATCAACACTGGTGCCTGCTTCATCCTTTGACAGCTTCAAGTGAGTTGGTGCAGGTGTTCTTTTATGGCCGGCATTTTCCATCCCAAACTTCTTGACAATGTTCTTTGTATACTTGCTCTGTGAGAGGAATATGGAGTCTTCCATCTGCTTCACTTGAAGTCCCAGAAAATAAGTCAGCTCTCCAACAAGACTCATCTCAAATTCAGATTGCATCTGTTGGACAAAATGTCGAAGCATCTCATTCGACATCCCTCCAAACACAATGTCATCAACATATATCTGTGCAATCATCAAGTTTTCAGCATCTTGTTTGACAAAGAGAGTCTTGTCAATTCCTCCTTGCTGAGTAAGGAACTCTGTTAGCCTTTCATACCAAGCTCTTGGAGCTTGCTTCAATCCATAGAGAGCCTTCTTGAGCCTGTATACATGATCTGGATGAGTTGGATCTGCAAATCCCTTTGGCTGCTCCTCATAGACTTCTTCATGCATAGCATTGATCCAGAACTCATCAGTCAGTGCCTCTTTCACATTCTTGGGCTCAATTCTGGAGACAAAGCATGAGTTGGAGACAATTTCAATCTCCCTTGATCTTGTAGTGACTCCTCTGTTTGGATCCCCTATAATCAGCTCCTTGGGGTGCATCTTCTGGATTCTAATGGAGGGTCTCTTGTCAGGTTGGTTGATGTTTGATTCATCTGTAGCAAAATCAGAGTTTTCTGCATTTTCTCCACTTTTAGCTGCATCTGCTACATTGTCTCCCGATGTTCTGACATCTTCTTCGACATCCTTCTTTCTTGCTGGAGACAGATCATCAACAACCACATTGATGGATTCCATCACTGTTCTGGTTCTGGAATTGAATACTCTATATGCTCTGCTGTTTGTAGAGTATCCCAGGAATATTCCTGCATCACTCTTGGGATCCATCTTTCTCCTTTGCTCTCTATCTGCCAAAGTGTAACATGGACTTCCAAAGATGTGGAAGTGCTTGACAGTTGGCTTCCTCCCTTTCCAGATTTCATACAGAGTGGTTGGAGTCCCTCTTCTAAGTGTGACTCTGTTGTGGATGACATAGGCATACCTCTTTCCTCCAAGGCTTTCAACTTGCATAGGCCCCATCAAGTCCATGTGAAGTAGTTCCAGCACCCTGGAGGTGGTCTGATGTTGAAGCTTCTGGTGGGACATCTTGACTTGCTTTCCAATCTGACATTCATCACAAATTCTGCCTTCTTCTATTTTCAGATTGGGAATGCCTCTAACAGCACTTTTGTCAAGGATTTTCTTCATGCCTCTTAAGTGCAGATGTCCAAACCTTTGATGCCATATTCTGACTTCATCTTCTTTGGAGGATAGACATGTGGAGGAGTAGCTGGTTTCTTGGGGTGTCCATAGGTAACAATTGTCCTTTGATCTGCTGCCCTTCATTAGAACTTCACTCTTCTCATTTGTCACCAAGCATTCTGACTTTGTGAAGTTTACATTGAATCCTTCATCACACAGCTGACTGATGCTGATCAAGTTTGCAGTCAGTCCCTTCACCAGCAGTACTTTGTTCAGACTAGGAAGTCCATCATGAACTAGCTTTCCCATTCCAATGATCTTTCCTTTAGAGCCATCTCCAAATGTCACATAACTAGTGGAGCAGGGCTCAATGTTCAGCAGGAATTCTTTGACTCCTGTCATGTGTCGGGAACAGCCGCTATCTAGGTACCAATCTTCCTTAGCTGATGCTCTAAGTGAAGTATGAACAACAAGACTGACAGCCTTGTGTTTTGGAACCCACATCATCTTCTTTCTGCTGTTGCTGCTTTGAGTTCCATGATGTGGATGGCCATGTAGATGATAGCAAAAGGGCTTTATGTGACCATACTTGCCACAGTAGTGACACCTCCACTTCTTTCTTTTGCTCTTTTTCTGCTGCGTTCCATGATGTCGAGACCGATGTTGTGACATCGTGGCTCCAGTCCTGTTTTTGGCAGGAACAAATTCTGTCATGGTCGTTCTGCCAGCAGACTTAGGATTAAATCCAAGTCCTCTCTGGTTTCCAGCATTCTTTCCAAGCAGCAGCACCTCATCAAGCGTATCTGAGCCTTTATTCAGCATCTTTATTGATTTGGTCATGTTTTCCAATTTAGAGTTCAGAAAACCGACTTCTCCTTTAAGCTCAGAGATCTCCTCTTTATGTGCCTCCTTATCAGCCTCCAGATCTGCAATGACCTTCTTCAGTTGTGCTTCTTGCTGAAGAATCTTCTCACTTTTGATGCATAGTTCTCTATAGGATGTAGCAAGCTCATCAAAAGTGATTTCACTGTCTGTATCACTTGAATCTTCAGCAGATTCAAATCTCCCAGTGAGTGCATTCACATCTCTGTCAGAGTCACTTTCTTGTTCACTCTCTGTATCAGAATCACCTACAGAAAGTCCTTTCCTCTGCTTCTTGAGATGAGTGGGACATTCAGCTATGATGTGTCCATAGCCTTCACACCCATGACATTGAATTCCTTTGCTGTGACTGGGCTTTACATCTGATCTTTTCTGGTTTTTACTGCCTTTCCTGATGTCGAAAGGGATGTTCTGGACATGTGGCTTCTGCCTTCTGTCCATTCTGTTCTGCACTTTGTTGAACTGCTTTCCAAGGAGCACAACTGCATTAGTCAGACCTTCATCAGTATCCAGGTCATATTCACCTTCTTCTCCTTCATCATTGGACATGAAAGCCAGATTTTTACTCTTCTTTTCAGCCCTATCCGAGAGTCCTAGCTCAAAGGTTTGAAGAGAACCAATGAGTTCATCTACTCTCATGTTGCAAATGTCTTGGGCCTCCTCTATTGTAGTGACTTTCATGTCAAATCTCTTAGGCAAGGATCTGAGGATCTTTCTCACCAGCTTTTCATCTGTCATCTTCTCTCCCAAGGCAGTGCAAGCATTGGCAATTTCAAGAATGTTCATGTGGAAGTCATGAATACATTCTTCCTCCTTCATCTTCAGATTTTCGAATTTTGTAGCCAACAGTTGCAATCTGGACATCTTCACTTTGGAGGTTCCTTCATGAGTGATTTTCAGGATCTCCCATGCATCTTTGGCCACTGTGCAAGTGTTGATCAGTCTGAAGATATTCTTGTCAACTCCATTGAATAGAGCATTCAAAGCTTTGGAGTTTCCAAGTGCCAATTCGTCTTCTTCTTTAGTCCAGTCTTCTTCTGGCTTCAATTCTTCAGTGGGCTTTCCTTCTGTGTCCAGCATCTTGGGATGTTCCCAGCCTTTGATGACAGCTTTCCAGGTTCTGCTATCCAGTGATTTGAGGAAGGCCACCATTCTTGCTTTCCAATATTCATAGTTGCTTCCATCGAGAATTGGTGGTCTGTTCACTGGTCCGCCTTCTTTCTCCATGTTCATCAGAATTTATCTCCCTAGATCTCACTCTGTGATTTCGAGTGTTGGCTCTGATACCAATTGAAATTCTGATACCAGGGGACAGATGTCGTACAGGATGTCACGACATCACGCTTCAGAACATGCAGATTATATGTGTCCGTATGAACAGATTAAACAAGTAAATAACACAAGAGAATTGTTTACCCAGTTCGGTGCTACCTCACCTACATCTGGGGGCTACCAAGCCAGGGAGGAAATCCACTCTCAATAGTGTTAGTTCAAGGTCTAACAGCCCCTGTTTACAACCTTCTCACCTAACCACTACCCGTGCGATCTCTACCTAAGAGCCACTCTTAGATATGAGAACCTCCGCTCACTCCCTCTCACTCACACTCCTGTGTTTACAATTAAGTCAAAGACACACCAGAGATCAACTCTGAACAAAAGAGATCAACTCTACACACTAGAGATCAACTCTAGACACAAGAGATCAACTCTACACACATAGGTCCAACACTTGATGTAAGGGTACCATCAAGGTGGCTCACAAAAGACTCAAGTCCCAAAAACTCACAAACTAACTCTTCAATCCCGGACTTGGTACAGAACTCGTGCAGCCTCCATGATTATATAGCAATTTGCGTTTCTGGGCTGCAACGGCTTGATGCTGGAGGAGATCTATCTTCTTCTGAAAAATCTGCAGTTAAAGAACTAAAAGATAACTTTTGATCTTTTAGTTTGAATCTTTAATCTTTAATCTTTAATCCCTGAACGAACTCTTCTACTTTGAAATTCGAACTTTAATGACCTTTTAATTCGTTCCTAAAGATAGATCTTCTAATCTCTTGCTAACTGCACAATAATCTGTTAAAGATATAACAGATTTATATGTCCAGTATTTTCGGGCCGGATGTCAGGACATCGTGTCCGACATCGTGGATCCTGCAGCTTCACTTCTGCACTTGACTTTTATCTTGCATTGTACAGCAACTCCAGTATTCTCGGGCAGGATGTCAGGACATTGTATCCGACATCGTGGATCCTGCAACTTCAATTCTTCATTTGACATTTTATCTTGCCTTGTGCATTGTGTAGCCCGATCTTATTCCTTGACATAACGTTGGACATCATGTGCAGCAACTCCAGCTTTCCTTCATTGTCTAAGTGCTTATGTTTTAACAAAATCTTAGCCAATCTTTTAAAGCTCAGTAGAGCTAAACACTAACAGTAAAAAATATTGAACATTTGTCAAACATCAACATCATCTCACAGAATAAAAGATGTGTACATATAACGTTGTTCTGACTCAAATATAGGGCACCGAAAATGGAGATGTTGGATATGTTGTTATGGTTCAATGTTTAGTTTTTGGTGAACAAGTTCAAGCAATTGTGTAAAGGTTATGGCCTTGTTGACCATGAAAGTTTGTGTTGTTACTAACAAAGGTGGTGCCCTCATTAGTGTTGCAGATTTGACCATTGTAGTAAATAGAAATATATGCAGTTGGGTGACACATTATGGTAGGGATTGAGATACAAATTTGAAAGTGTTATGAATGCCTTTAGCTGTAGTGGTATTTATAGAATTTGCTTATAGTTAGGTGAGTCACTAGTTAACTGTGCATTTAGATGAACGGGTAAATGAACACTTAAGCATATTTGCAAGGGTCCATAATGTTGTTGGCAAGGCATTTAATTTTTTAGAGACGTTTGCAAATTGCAGATTGTTGTCAATTTGGACTGTGATTTATCCCTGGTAAATGATGGAGCAGAAGTCCATTATAATTTTCAGAGTGAAAAAAGAAATTCTAAGTTGTCCATCTCATGTCAGTTTTACTGGTGCGACATTTATTTTTTTAGAGACGTATGCAAATTATAGAGTGTGTCACAAATATTTTTTTTTCGATTCTTTGATGTTCAAACTAATGTGTTGGACATAATTTTTAAAAAATGCAGAACATGGGCACTTAAACATAGTTACAAGGGTCCAAATCATAGTTTTTTCGATTTTGTACTTCTATTTTGAGGTGGTTTTCCATGGAACTAATGCACAATATATTTTTTTTGGATTCTTTGACGTTCAAATTATGGAAAAAGTGTGTCACGAATATCTTTAATGTGTTGGACATAATTTTAAAAAAATGCAGAACATTGGATCTTGAGCATAGTTGCAAGGGTCCAAATCATAGTTGATGAAACCGTTACAGGGGTACTTAAACATATTTGATCCCATTATCACAATATTTTATACTTCAATGACCAAGACGATGACCAATCCCACAGGGCGGTGGACGCCGATTACATCGCGAATTTCTTCTTTCATGTATGACTGGTTCTCCCACGTCATGATGATGTTGTTGTTCTATGTCAGTATATTCAATGTGGGTTGCTGCAGCTAAAGAACTTTGTCCTTGTTCTCCAAACGAATGTGGTGCATCGAACTGTTGTAAAGAAGTTAAATATGATGTCGTTGAATTTGGTGTATTCAAATCGACGCTAAATAAATTGGTCATCCATTCATGGCTGGTTGCATTGACTGACTCGCCAATCTGGCCAAAAATTTGATGAACAAGTGAAGGAGTACAATACATTGACTAAGGATGTGGAATTTCCAAACGTATTTGTTCAACACTTGTCCCTGCAACATTATGGGTAATTGTTGTGCGTGGATCATTTAGTTGTTGTGCAATAAACGAGAATAAAGTAATGTTTTTCCTATACCATTCCATGCACGTTGGTGTATGTGTCACTATTCCTTCAACCCATTGCCCAGTTAAAACATCATTGCGTTTGTTTTTTCAGATATTAATCCACTCTGCATGATATTCCATCCAGTCATTGTAATGATTGCCTTGCATGTCAATTTGATGAAGTCGATCAAGATTCATGGGATCAACAGTGATATCTTGTTGTAGTATGAATTGTAGCTTGACCCGGTTTGTTTGATGTCATTCAACAATCGAGAAACAAATAATTGTAGTACATGCAGACTGAATCTCCATGTCATTGTATGCATGTCTCGGTAGGTGTTCTTCAAATCCTCTATATGGGACCCAAGAAAACTGAAATATATGCTAACAATGCAACATTAGTAAATGTTAATATGTACATATTAATGGTGCAGTTCATGGTAGTATTATATCTCATGACTCTCCATATGATCTATAGGAGATCTATATCCGACCAAGTCACCATGAGGCGTGGCCCTATATTCTAATCTACCACCACTCCATCTGAAATGTAAAACATACAAAACCAGTATTCATTGTAATGTTATAATACACGTGATTGAAATTAAAAATTTAGATTTCGCTATATGTAAATAACCTTTTAGCCAGTGGATAAATTGTTTTGGGTCGTGGGACTATTGGTGCAATAAAAGGCATGCAGTACCAAGCCCATGATTGCAATAGTATGGCACAGCCTCCAATGATGCTCGACATAGTTCTCTATATAGGTTTGCTAAACAAGCCGAACCCCAACTATATTTTTTTATGTTGTTCAAATCACGTAATAGGTTCAAATACATTAAATGAACTCTATTTCCAAATTTATCAGGAATTAAAGCACCGTCAATCATATACATTATGTAAGCTCTACACCTACATTGTAGTTGGTGTGTTGCTGGTTCTTCAGGCAATGGTGCACGCAAGATGCTTAGCAACCATGTCAGCTTCAGTGCAGCTCCTTTACGTGCATTTTCAGGAGGGACTTCCCCTAGTAACTCGTCGCATAACTCATCCCAATGTAAGAAGATAGGTCCAACCACAACATGACAATCGACTCTAATGCCTAGATGCAGTGCAACATCTTCCAGTGTAATGGTGCACTCTCCCCATGGCAGGTGAAAGGTGTGTGTTTCAGGTCTCCATCGTTCAACCAATGCAGTGATCAATGCAGGATCAATTCTACACTATTTGATTAGGGTAATATGTTGGAACCCGGTACACGATAATAATGGTATAATTTGTGGTTCTAGTTCATGTATTATATGGTAATAGGAAGTGATTAAGTCGTTAATTGTAGTACGTGAATGATGAACATGTTGATGATGCAATAGAGGTTTATGAGTCATGACAATGATGTCAAATGGTAAACCGAGTACAAATAATATAAAATTTGGAAGTTGGGTGATGCAAATGTGGTATTGACATGCACCTCCCATCTATTTATCACATAAACTAAGTTCATATTCCAAAGCACAAATACATTTTATCTCATTGTAAGGCCTTGAGATTCCAAAGCACGTTAACACAACTGTGCTAGTGTCACACATCAAGATTCTAATTCACGTGAACCTTGGACCCGTGATTGATTGCATATATAAACGTACCATATCACCCAACACTTTGCACAGTTGCGTTAAATCAAATTGTAAGAGTAAACAGAGAGAGCAAGCAATGAGGTCAGAGCCAATTTGTACGTACATTTATATCAATGGTGACAAAACAAAATTGTTACTGTTGAATCAATGGAGCAGAAGCTGCATAATTTCCTGAAATTAGAATGTGTGGTGTTGCACACTGTTCACTCACATGTGTTTGTTTACCGCATTAACGTGGTTCTTAACAATCCGCATGGGCTCGACATTACACTTAATCTCATTGTAAGGCCTCGAGATTCCAATGCACATTTATAATTTGTCTCATTGTAAGGCCTCGAGATTTCAAAGCACGTTAACACGACTATGCTAATGTCACGCATCGAGATTCTAATTCACGTGAACCATGGACCCCTGATTGATTTTATATATAAATGCACCATATCACCAAAGACTTTGCATAGTTGTGTCAAATTAAATTTTGAGAGCAAATAAAGACAGCAAACAAAATGAGGTCAGAGCCTATTTGTGCGTACGTTTATATCAATGGTGAAATCATTCAAAGTTCAAGTGCAAATGCAGTTTTCAGAGGTGACAAGATAAAATTGTTACTCTTGAATCCAACAATGACACTGCCAAACATAATCACCGAAATACAATCATCAATTGCATATAATGATGTTATGCCTATAATTACTGCACTTTGGTATCGTTGTCTTGTATATGAATTCAATGGTGAAGTTCAATATAGGGCAATTCAAATTATTGATGAAGAAGGTGTTTTGTGCATGTTTCATACATTTGTGAATATGGCAAGTGTAATATGTATAAACTTAAAGTTGATGTTCATAATTCATTATCACCTACTCAAGTTAATGACCTAAGTTGAGCCGACATAAAGCAGAAGCAGGACAATTCCCTGATATTAGAATGAATAATTTAACATATTTTGTTGTTGTATTGCGTTTAAGTTTTTCTCTATCTTTATTATGTAGTTGTAGTTGTTGCATGCTTTGAAGTTGTTATTTTCAATTTACTTCAATAATAATAGTCTACACATGCATGATTTCAGAGATGCGAAGCAATGTCGGACCTAACCCTCACATGCACCGACAACCCCATTAATGTCGTCCCGTTTCAACTCGCATTCCTACTGAGATGGACGAAGACAAAAATGAACGGCAAAGTAAAAAAAAAATGTTCAATTTGCTGGCAACATGGTCATAACAGAAATAATTGTCTTAACATATCTTTATCTTAAGTTTTTCCTTAGCCAAATGTGATTGTTTTAGTATTTTATTGAAAATGTAGTATAATGTTCTTCTATAAATAAATTGTTAAACAAAAAGTATTATCATTTTTAATTAAATCTAATGACATAAACAAACAAATTATATTTAGTAAAATAATAATATTAAAATTTTTAATTTTTTTACTAAAATAAATATATTATTAGATAAAATTCAATTTTTAAAAAAAAATACTCACCTAAAAAATATTTTAAGTAAATTAAATAATATAAAAAAATTATATTTAATAATATCATTTTATTATTAAAAAAATTAATTTAATCAACTCTTAAAAAAATTTAAAAAAAGTAATTTAATAAAAAAGAAATTTTAAAACCAATTAAAAATACATTTATCTAATATAATATTTATATTTTTTAAAAATTTAAATAAATAAAAAGACCTCAAACACGGTGGCCAAACCCGACTTCCTACATGTAGCCAAAACTAGTGTAGATAGGGAAAAAAAAATTGGAATAGGTGTATTGTGAGAATTTTTAGGAGAGAGAGCATGTACATTGGTAAAAAAAAAAAAAAAAACCCGAAAAAAGATAATCGCTAGGCTTTTTATTTTCATTTTTAATAAAAAAAAATAATTGTCTTGCATGTTAAAAAAAATTGATAACTAAAATGGACGGTTATCATTTTTTTAATATAAAAAAGGAGTTACTCTCAATAATTCTATTTGGTACACATAGATTGATCTATAACTTACTTAAAATGCATATGAAACACTATTTTTGATGTTTTATTTTGTTATTTTGCATATTAAACTAAGTTGTTTGAAATACTTTTTAATATTAATTTCACATTCTGTACCTTAATTTTTTTATTTTGATAGATCATTGGATTATCTTTAAGTTTATAATATGTTAGTGTTTCTACTTATTTCTCATGTTTTTTTAATTTTTCAGTTTTTTCAATAATAAAAAATATTTAAAAAGTTTTTCATTTCCTAACATACTCATATCTTGAGATGTCTATATTTATGATTTCATATCCCGTTCTTCTATCCGTATATGTTCCTGTTTCCATTTTGGCGCATTAGTTAGAAACAACCAAAGAAGAAAAACTGATTCAGACTCTTTTTATTTTATATAGTAACACTTAACACTCTTTTTCCAATTCATTCATTCTTTTTATTGAAATTTATACGAGATCTACATATTAGTGGACCCAAATTAATTTCACATAATAGAAAAATACTGTGTCAAAGAGTTAATATTAAATAATATATTATTACCAAATCTATATCCAATAAAGGATGTATATACCCGAAACTCGACAAATTTGAGGTGCAAGTGCAACTGTGCGTTTATGAAGCAATCACAATCTATTTGGGTCAAATTTAAAGGATCAAAAGCTGGTGGAGTTCACAAGTTGTTCATAATTTCACGTAAATTCATTATTTTACTCATTTTCAAGTACCAACCAATTTAATTTTTAAAATTATAAAATATCCCTTTAGTCTATTAAATTGTTAAACATCTATCATTTTAATCCTTAGTTTTCAATTTTTGAAAATTAAATAACATTTTTTATTATTTTAGAAATTAAACTGGCATTTACTATATTTTCAAAGAATAGATTAACCGACGTTGGAAATTCGAAACACTAAGTCTATGCTTGATATCTTATTTGGGATGTTCAAACTCAATTTGGATATTGAATTCAGTTTCTTAGCATGTTTGATTATCTTCCAAAATACATTTTTATATTAAAATTTTATCTGAAACACCTAGCTTCATGAAAATATGGCATTTTTATATTATTATCTAATCATAAATTATTTATATGATAATAAATTTATTAATTTTTACAATAATATTTTAAAAGTCATACTAATAGTGATTCTTGATTTTTTGATTACGTAAAAAAAAGGCTAACAATAAATAACTAATAAACTCTAAAAACAATAGATGTTAATCCAAATTTTTACCAATTATTTTTTCTAAAATAGCAAATTAAAAAAGGTTAGACTAACAACTAGTCTTATTTCATGAGTGAGAAAAGCAATCCATTGATGTGTGGCCCATACTATTTGTAAACAAACACTGTCAACAACATCACATCACATATTAGCCCATAGTCACATAAAAACCCAAAAACACTCCTTTCTTTCCCTTTCATCTCGCAGACACCCAACAATTAAATAGCAAATTATCATCCAAGACAAACCTGAGGCCAGTTAACCTCCACTCACTTGGACTCGTTACTGACCATAACGTTTATTATAGTAAGTCAAAGAATCAGTAACAGTACACATTAAACAACTTCATCAAATAATTTAAAAAATCACATCACACTGGCCCATTAGGTCAGATGCAATTTGTGATTTGATGCCCCTTATCCAGTTTAACAACGATTTATCTATAAGTTTAATCGGTTTAGTGATTTTTTTTTCATATATATATATATATATATTATTCAAGACCCGATTAGACATTAAAATGTGAATCATCTTAGTAAGAATTTTGCTAGACTCAATCCCCAGTTGATAATCTGTTAGTTATGAGGCTAAAAATATTATCATCCTAATGTTTAATTTAGTTTTAGTTTAAATATATTTTTAGTTATTTAAATTTGAATTATTTCTTTTTAGTCCTTTAAATTAAATTTATTTTTTGTTTTGATATTTGTAAAATGTTCTTTTTATTCATTCTACAATCTGCACAATATGAGAGCTAAATATAGAATAAAAGATTTGTAATTTATGATATTTTTATCCACCAAAATCAATTTTCTATTTTATATTTTAAGGTATAATTTTTTTACAATTAAAAACTGACATAATCAAGTCAATAAAAAAATTACAAAATCATTATTAATGGCATTAAATATCGCTTTAATTTTTTTTATTTGATTCTAACAGTTTTTAATTTAGAAAATCATACTTTAAAATATAAAATAAAAATTAAATTATGATAATTTTAAATTGTGAGTATCGTATTTCATGTTTTTAAGATAGTTTTTGCTCTTAATTGCTTCGTCATATCACCGTTGAATTAAGGCCCCTCTATTGGCTGGACTCAATACGCGTTAGACTAGAGCTGTCCTACACACAACACCATCTACCTATGTGATCGACATAAGTGAGATGTTGAGTGAATGAAATTGATTTCCTTTTTAAAACCTCGTGCTCATATTATATGTATGAGATTCGAATTCTTTAAGTACACACTTTTGGGTTTAATTTCCATACTTATGTATAAACAAAAATGGCTTAATTAAATTTTTAGTCCTCAAATGCGTATTTGAATTTTTGGTTTCAAAATTATTTTTTAAAAAATTTGGTCCCTACAGAATTTGTTATTATTAAAAATAATCTTTGTCGTTAACATTCTCTGTTAGATGATGAACTTTATAAAACAAGATAAATTAAATGTCACATACATCCTCAGTAAGTTCTATTATATTTAAGTAAATAATTAGAATATTATGTTATTAAAATTCAAAAGGGAAAGAGAAGAATCATTATTGAACCTTAACGCTCCAAACACCCATCAACATACAACAATCACCCATGAGGAGATAAGTGACGTGGAACAGTAATTTATCCTCCTCATCTATAACCTATGGTAATAGTTTTGATTGCTTAAGCAGACAGTTCAACACTTAACAAAGATTATTAATGACAAAGACTATTTATAATAATGACAAATTCTCTAGGTACCAAATATTTTTTAAAAAATAAGATTAGGGATAAAAAATTTAAAACCCCCATAATTTGAGGACTAAAAACTTAATTAACCCAAGAAAAATATACTCTTTAGAGGAAGTTCCCACTCTAGCATTTGACTTTACAATTCTCACACCTACCAAACAAAAAGATACTCTAAAAAGTTATATCTATTTGTCCATCTATCTATAAATTATTATTTTTTTACTTATTTATTATTTAATTTTTTTAAGTCTGTTATTTAAATTAGTTTAAATTATAATTTTGATTCCCTTATAATTTCAAATATGAGATTTTGGTCTTCTATTTATAAATCAAGACATTTATTTAGTCCCCTATTTTAAAAAATAAACAATTTTGATCATATATGACTTATGTGAAAAAAGATTACATGAAGTGAAAAATAAAAAGTTTTTTTAATAAGAATTGAATTCATAATTCTTTATTTTTTACTTCATTTAATCCTTTAATTAATAATGTTGATGAATTTCAATGTATAAGATTGGGTATACTTTTTTATATAAAAAGTGATCTTTTTGTACATATATTTAAAAGTGCTTATATTCACATAAGTAGGTTTTCTATTTCAAAAAGGGGTTGTTCTCAAATAATTTTCAAAAGGATATTCTTAGGATATGAAAGTTAGAAATATGAACTTAAAAATATAAAAATTGTTTGTCAGTTTTTATTTTTTTAAAATTAAAAAATTATTTTAAATAAAAAAGTTGGTTGGTAAAAAAATTAAAAGCTTTATTTTAAAAAAAAACTAGCTATTTTTTTCTAACAAAAAGTATATTTATAAAATAAAAAATATCATGTAAAATTAATTTAATTTACATAAAATTGTTCTAATAACAATTATTTTAAAAAATATGTTTTAAAATGTTAAAAATTAATTTGATTCATAAAATTTTATTTTAGTAATAATTTGAAAATAATATATGTATATACAATATAATAATAATAATAATAATATAGTAATAATAACAATAATAATTAATTAATAATAATAATATTATTATTATTATTTCAAAGTTTTTATGATTTGGATATGATACCAGGTTTGAATTATCGGAAGCATAATTTAAAATCATTCTCAAATTAAGTCACATCTAATTTTAAAAATAAAGTAATTGGACATAAGTAATTAATGTGTTGAAATTAAGTTAAGTTGTTTGAGTATTACTCCAGTTTGACCATTATTGAAAATAATTTTTGATCAAATTTTATTTATTTTTCAGCCAAACTCCAAATTAGTTAATTTTTTTTCCTTTGATGAATAAAAGGATTAAGACTAGAAAAATCTAATTTCTAAAATTCAAACTTATCAAAATCAACTTCAGCTTAAGTCAAATTAATTAAAGGGATAAGACAAGTCATGCACACTCATGTTACTAGTGCATTTGACTAGTAAGGCATACACCAATTAATGGAATTGATATCACAGGTCTCAAAGTATGTCTTATTCCCTGTCCCACCAATCATTTAATGCCCCGTCAATTAATAAAATTAAATTTTAAATTTTCATGTTAAAATGTTGTTAAGTGTCTTCATTGACCTATCCCTTCCTTTTCCATTAAACTCATATGATCTCTTGTCTTGTGCCTTGTGCCACATCGACGCCTCGCCACACTGTCAGAGATTCGCACTGCCAGATCAATGTCAAAACGGATTGCATTGATGAGATAGTATTTCTCACCATCAAGAGATCGAGGAAGAGAGTCAATCGACGATGAAATCCTCTAAATTAGTGGCAGCAATAGGAGTTGGGAGTTATAGAGTTTATTGGAGAAGGGAGCGAAAGGGGAAAGTGGAATTGCAAGAAAATAACATGAAACGTAATCTAGGTTTGGTTTGATCCTATTTGGAAATGGAAGCCATTAAGGGGAGAGATTCGAGAGAGAAGGAAGGAAGAAAGGGAAAGAAGAAAGGAAAGAAAAAGGGTGCTCGGGAAGGGTGGGTGCCAATAATTGGAGGAAAGGGTATTTTGGTGTTTTCATGGATATGGTAGGGGGGGGCCAATAGCAATTGTGAAGGGGCCAATATCATTTCCGAATTTTACACGGTACCTTTTCATTCACATGGATAACACATGCTGATCTCTTGGTGAGTGTTGCTAGGTGCACCCAGCATTATTGCTGGTGCACCCAACATTCTAAAAAATTGTATAATTAACAAAATTTTTATTTTTCCTCTTTCGGATCAAGTTGATCCGTAAGTTGATCCGGAAGTCTCTTCCGGATCAACTTGATCCGTAAGAGACTTCCAGATTAAGTTAATCCGAAAGTTACGGATCAAGTTGATTCGGAAGTTACGGATCAAGTTGATCCGGAAGAGGAAAATCAAGTAAGGGTAATTTTGTCATTTTTTTAGAATGCTGGGTGCACCAGCAATAATGCTGGGTGCACCTAGCAACACTCTTTCTTGGTTTAGGAATGGGGCTTTGTCAATGGCACCTCTTTCTTGCTAAGTACACCCTCTTTAATTTTTTACAAAAATATCTTCCATGGAAACACATTTTTGTACGTGAAGACACAAGATGAAAACAGGTTTCCATTTCGCATGGGAGAGTTCCCTAAAATATTGACGATACAAAACTAAATACAAAATGAAAATGTATTTTCATTTTGTATTAAGAATACGAAACAAGAGCATGTTTCTGTTTTGCATTATGAACTAATATAAAATAAAAAAATGTGTTTCCATTTTGCATTAGAAAATTAGAGACACCCGCCAATAAACACAAAAACATGTATAATCCTATATAAAAAATCAACACTAACAAAGTGTGATCATAAAATTAATAAGTCTAATAACAATGAGTTTATGGCAAATAATATTATTACAATTAGTCTTTAGTAATATCAGCTAAATCTTCGTTTTTCCAAGTTACAAAGAGTTGAAATGTTGTGTAAGGTTAGGAATGAACTTTCCCCATGAATGAGCCACTCCATTGTAATCCGGGACGGAACCAAAAAAAAATTGGTAAGGGGGTGAAATTTTTTCACATAGTAGAGTTTATTTTATAAAATAAAGAATGAACGGAATGTTTTTAAAATTTCATAAATTAAAATGTTTAACACATTTAAAAGATAACTTAGGAATGTTTATATATATTTAAAATCTAATTAAAATATTTATATATATAACTTTAATTTCATTAAAATAAAATTTTAATTTCAATCATAAAACATTTTAAAATTGAAAATACTAAAATTTAAAACAAAAGACTCTTTATTAAAACACAAAGTACGTGTCTATAAAAATTAAATCACTACTTTGGATTTTGCTGCATTGCAAGTATTTGACTTATAATCCTATAAACATGAAAAAATGACTATTGTAAATTCTGAAAGACAGCGAAAAATCAACTCCATAGGCGAAAAGAAAAATAAAAAGTTAAATGGAATAATATTATTAAGAAAAAATATTTAAGTAAATTAGTGAATAAGTAGGAAAAAAATAAAACGTTTAAATATATTTTTGGTCCCTGTAATTTAGTATTTTTTTCATTTTCGTCCTTGTAATTTTTTATTATTTTAATCCTTATAAAATGTGTTTATTTTATTTTTCATTCTTAAAGTAATTTAGATAGCACTTTAAACAATAAAAAATGCTGTGAATAGTGAAAAAAATGTTATAAAAAATTCGTTAGAATGAAAAACAAAATGAACACATTTTGTAAGAACTAAAATGAATTTTTTTACAAGGATCAAAAGAAAAAAAATATCAAATTGAAGGGAACACATTAATGTATTTAATCCAAAATAAAAACATTGAATAACTTCCTAAATTCAACATATGCTACTTGAACCAAGTGACATTTGTTAACACTCCAATAACAAGATGAAGACTATACGAAGGAAATGAAGATCAACACCTAAAGGAAAAAAATGGCTAGCTTTGCAATTTGGAAAAAAGGACCAACATTTCTCTTAGCAAATGTGAGGATTTATCAAAATTAATGAAAGATTGTATCTTTTCATAAAATTATGTGTCTATTTATATAACAATGTAAGCATGAATCATGAGATAGATGTGACTCATCATAAAGAGACATGAGATGTGATTCTTGTTAAATGTGACTCTCCTTGAGGGTCATGAGATGAGACTCTCCACCAAGAATCACAAGATGCATCATTTTGAAAAGGTTAAATCTCTTCCCAAAAAGACATGATATAGTCTATAAATAGAACTAATCTACATGCAAAAAAATACTACAGAAGAATACAACAACTTACACCACCAATTAATTTTATCATTGTTGTAGAGTCATCAACACCAATTTACACCAAGAATCTTTAAATTTGAGTATCAGTCAACAAAGATAGTTCCAACAGTAAAAACTCGGCTTTTTTACTCAATCAACTTCTATATAATAACCCAACAATGTTTCAAAGATATCGTGGTTATCAAATTCACAAATTACAAATAATCTCCCACCAATGTTTTTCACATATTTCTCTTAATTTGTAAAGGGATAGTCACATTTGTTTAGTTTATATGGTTTTGTAAGTAAAGACCTCCTTTATATTTATACTTTCCTCCCTTTTACAACCTAATTTGACAAATGTCATTAAAAACCTTGAATTAACAATCACTTATCAATTTATCAATATTGTAACTTTGCAACAAAATTTTAACAATTAATATTGATCTATTTAAATTACCTCGGCTGTAGTACTGAAAAATTCACTATAATAAGAAAACACATGTTGGTTCACATCCAAACTGTCAATGAAATACTTGTGTTTCTTTAATTGAATTCTTACAAGCATTCATAGTTTCTTTTATTAGATTCTCCCAAGCATTAGCGGTTGCTTCTATTGAATTCTCCCCATCATTATAGCTTGCTTCCATCAAATTCCCCCACGTAGTGTTACTTGCTATTATGGAATTGTCACCGAACACCATTAATTTTGAATAAAAACAAAAATGTGTTCCCATTTTGTTTTTGGTTATATAACAAAACAAAAACTTGTTTCCCACTGTTATTTATAAATAAACAAAATGCAAATGTATTTCCATTTTGATTTTTATTTAATAACAAAAACATGTTTCTATTTTATGTATTATATAATGGAATTGTGTTTCACGTGTTATATATACCATGGAAATATATTTTCATGTTATTATTTAACAATAAATTACACATATTTCCACGGTATATATGGTACAACTAAAATATGTTTCAACAAGTAATAAAAAACAAAATAAAGAAGGCATTATCATGATAGGCATTAATGCAATTGAGGATGATGTGTAGCAAAGTGAGGAACAACAACAAAGACAACCAACTCAGAGGATCAACAATAGAGTGAACAAGACAAGAGGTAGTGATTCACTGAAGTGAAAGAAAAGGGATTCTGAATGCAAGAATGTGTATGTGTGATAGAGAGAGAAGGATAGAATAGGAAATTTTTGCTTTTCTAAAAGATGGGGTGAACTTAGCAATAGGATTGCAGTTAACATTGCCCATAGATCGATAGGAAATTGTTGAACAAAACAAGAAAAGAAGGAATGCTAAGAAATTTTAGTCATTTGAATTAGTGAACAGAAGGTCTCCTCTCCAAACAATGCATTCACTTTCTAAAAAGTCTCAATTTTTTCCCAAACTAATAAAGGTATGAAGGAATGCCATGGATAAACTCAAATGAAGAAGAAGAGATATCTTGTGAAGGAAGCTATTGGAATAGAGAGAATATTTAATCATAGAATATGGATCAAAATTGTATTTATTATTGATTGATGAATACAAAGTATTTTATATTACTTATATACTCTCTATAACTACCATAACAGAAAACTAACCACCTATAACTAATTATAATAGACTTAGTTAGTTAGGTAACTAACAACTAACTTAAGTTACACAAGAATGATTAATATCCCCCCTAAAGCTGGAGAATGTATATTTTACATTCCCAGCTTGCATTGAAGAAAATTGAAAGTGTCTAGAGGAAGTGCTTTAGTATATATGTCTACAAGTTACTGAGCAGAAGCAATGGGTAGCAACTTGATAAGTCCTGAATGTAGTTTCTCTCATGCAATGTGACAATCTATCTCTATATGTTTTGTGCGTTCGTGAAAGACAGGATTAGCAGCAATGTGAAGTGTGGAGAGATTGTCACAAAACAAAAGAGCTGGTTGAGTGTAAATAATCCCAAAATCATCAAGCAAGTAAGTTAACCGTTGTAATTCACATGTAGCACTAGCTAGTGCACGATACTCAGCCTCTAAAGAACTTCTAGAGACTATGGCCTACTTTTTGGATTTCCAAGAAATAAAGGAACTACCAAGATAAACTGAGTAGCTCGTGATAGATCGCTTGGTGTCAATACATCTTGCCCAATCAAAGTCACTAAATGCTTTGAGCTGGAATATGCTAGAAGTAGATAAAAATAAACCAGAACCTGGTGTTACTTTCAAGTATCTAAGAATCCTATAGGCTGCTTGTTGATGAGCTGAAGAAGGATGAGCTACAAATTGACTTAAGTGTTGAATTGCATATGTAATATCAGGCCTTGTATTGGTGAGGTAAATAAGATGACCAATGAGCCTGTGATATGATGAAGCTTTTGTATCATCAAGTGGAGTACCAGATTGTTGGTATAGTCTTACATCATAATCAATTAGAGTAGAGACAGGTTTGCTCCCTAACATGCCTGCATCATGCAATATATCAAGAACATATTTTCTTTGACAAATATTGATCCCTTGTTTACTGCGAGCCACTTTAAATCCAAGAAAAAATTTCAAGTCACCAAGGTTTTTGATTCTAAAAACTTCATCCAAAAGCTAAGTCATGGATTTAATCTCTAGAAGATCATTGTCTGATAAGACAATATCATCTACGTAAACCAGTAAAGCAGTAGAAGACTAAAGATGTTGCTTAAGAAACAAAGAATGATCAGAAGAACACTGTCTATAACCATGTGAGATGAGGAAAGTGGAAAATCGAGCATACCATTGTCTACTGGCTTGTTTACAGCCATACAAAGATATCTGTAATCTATAAAATTGATTAGATTTGGTTGAGTGCATACTAGAAGGCAAAGTCATGTAAACCTCTTCATTAAAGTCTCCATGCAAAAAGGTATTTTTCACATCTAATTGATTTAAATGTCAATTGTTAAGACCAACTAAAGCAAGTAATAATCTCACAATAGTTATCTTAGCCATTGGGGAAAAAGTATCAAGGTAGTCTTGACCCTCAATGTTAGTATACCCCTTTGCTACTAACTTGGTCTTATATCTTTCTATTGATCCATCAACCTTGTGTTTAACTTTATAAACCCATTTTCATCCAATAGCATATTTGTTAGGAGGGAGGTTAGTCAAAATCCAAGTATGATTAGCCTTTAAAGCCTTAATTTCAACATTCATTGCTTTAATCCATTTGTCTGATTGGGAAGCTTCTTTAAATGACTTTGGTTCTGTCTCGAAGGATGCAACCATAATAAAACTATGGTATATAGGAGACAAATTTTTGTAAGATAAAACAGAGGCTAAAGGATAACGAGTACTTGAGGATTGACCAATAACAGTTGATGTGAATATAGTGTGAAAGTCTCGAAACCTCTTTGCTCTGGTTCTTTCCCTATCATATCTTCTAAGAGCAACAATAACTAGTGAATTTGATGGATCTAAAGAAGTGTTTGAGGAGCTTAATTGTGAATGATCAACAAAAGTGTTAGGTGACTGAGAATTATCAAGGATAGTAGAGTGTGAAGGTGGTTAAGAAAAACCCAAATCCTTAGCATGATCATAAATGGTAGGATAGGAATGCACAAGGAATATGGGAAAAATTGAGAGGCACTAGGAAAGGCATAAGGGAAGCAGTCTTCATGGAAAATGACATGTCTAGATACCATTGTGGCTCTAGTGGAAAGATCAAAGGTAATGTACCCTTTAGTGTGAGGCTTGAAGCCTAAGAAAATAGAAGCATAAGCTTTAGGATCAAGTTTTTTCCAGTTAATAATGAGAGTGCTAGTGTAGCACAAGCAACCAAAGACTTTTAAGGAAGAAATGTCATATGCAATGCCATATAATTTTCCAAAAGGAGACATATTATTAAGAAATGGAGTTGGTAAACAATTGATAAGTAAAACAACATGCAAAGCAAAAGACCAAAAAATTGGTGGTAACTTGGACTGAAAAAGAAAGGCTTAAAGTAACATTTAATAAATGTTGATGTTTTCTCTCCACTATTCCATTTTGTTGTGGAGTTTCAACCCTAGAAGTCTGGTGTATTATACTAGTATTATGATAAAACTATTTCATGATAAACTCAGGACCATTATCTAACCGAATAGTTTTCACTTTTGTATCAAATTACTTCTCAACATAGGAAACAAAGGCTTCTAAATAAGTTTTGGTGCACAAGTATCAATGAGATTGCACTTTTATTTCGTGCATCTGACTCATTGGTCCACGACTTGTGCCCCGTGAAGTAGAATACCTCTCTTGTTAGAAGTATCATCATGTCATACATGTTTTTGACAGAGACACATCTCGACACTCGTTTAAAATTTGTCCGACACTTCTTATTATGTTTTCAATTTAAAAATGGCTTTTTGTTGGCTTGAACACTTAAGTGGATACTTTTACATGACTCAAATACTTGAAAAAACATAAAATGTTGGTTTAAAGATGAATATATCATCAATTTAAATATTTTGTTCTATGTTATTCATATTTTATTTATTATAATCTATTTCTCTTTGTATGTGTTTGTGGTGTCCCCGTATCCTATATTTTAGACATTAACCGTGTCTAAGTCGTGTTCGGTGTTGGTGTCAGAGTTCGTGCTTGATAGCTTGTGTCATGCTTACAATTCGTGTTAGGATAAATCTTTGACAAGGCCCTAGAATTTCTTTCTTGCTCTCCGTAAATGGCATCCATCCCTTCAGCCAGACCTGGAATTTTGATGTTTTTTATGGGATCAGAGATTAATTGAAATTTCTTAACGGGAGGTTACTAAATTTTATCCTATTTTGATTGAAAACAAGAATAATCTCCTTTTACTGATACTAGTATTTTGCAAAAAATATGTGAGGGCTGAATTTGAGTCAGAAAACTACACATTTGATGTTTACATCACAACGACTATCTACCGAAGCTAGTGCATGATAATCAACAGCTGCTTTTGTAACATCCCATTTTTCGTAGACTAATTTAAAAAGGATTGTAATTATAAATAAATAGTTTTTTTTTAGAAAAATGATGAGGTTTTTATAATTAAATAAATAAGGAGAAATAACTTTATTAATTAAAATAATAATTTGAGAGAAAATAAAAAGGGTATTTTATTTATTCATTTGATAAGAAATAAAATAGAGTTTGTTTTTATAGAATGATAAAAATAAATAAATAGAGTAAATAATTGTTAGACAAGTGGCCTCAGATATCTTAAGAAGGGGGGGGGGGGTTGAATTAAGATATTCCAAACTATTTCCCCTAATTAAAAATCTATTTCACTTTTTTTAACCAAGTTATGAATTCCCTTAATGACAATCTTCTTAAATATTAATTCCAATGAAACAATTTGAATATGAATATAAAGCAATAATAAATAAAGAAGATTAAGGGAAGAGAAAATGCAAACTCAGTTTTATACTGGTTCGGCCACACCCTTGTGCCTACGTCCAGTCCCCAAGCAACCCGCTTGAGAGTTCCACTATCTTGTAAATTCTTTTTACAAGTTCTAAACACACAAGGACAATCCTTCCTTTGTGTTTAGAATTCTTTTACAACAAGAGACTCACAGTCTCTTAATCCCTTAGAGAATGAGAAGAAGAAGAAGAACAAATCTCTCTAGAAAGAGATGGATTTTACAGATTGAGCACTCAAATAATTCCTTAATGAATTGCAATTGAATTGGCCAAGGAATTCTTAAGAGGATAAAATGAATTTGCTTTTAGAGAGGATAAACACTTGTTGTTCTGAAAATCTCTAAGCAATTTCGTGTTTGAGTCACATATATATAGACCATTGGTGGTCATGAATAAAGCCTTTGAAAAGTTGTGACTCTTAAAATTATTTTTCTGAAAATCCTGTCTGGTAATCGATTACAGTAATTGTGTAATCGATTACAGCTTTTAAAATTTGAATTAAAACGTTCAGAAACTGCTGGTAATCGATTACCATATATGTGTAATCGATTACACAGTGCAAATTTTGAATTCAAATTTTAATAGCTGTTGTAAATCAGTTTTGGCCACTGGTAATCGATTACATCCTCTGGTAATCGATTACCAGAGAGTAATTTTGTTGAAATCAGTTAGTATAGATTGACGATAGCTTCCCAGCCACCTCTTCCTCTCAATTTCGTTTTCTCCTCTCTTCCTCCCAAAACCCTCTCTTATCCCGCATACCATCAAACCTGTCTCAAAGAAACGACGATCTTGGACTCATTCATTGTTGGATCGTCGTAAAATTTGAGCACAAGGTTTGTAAGTCATCTTTGAAAATTCTCACCGTTGGAAATTTTGAAATCATCTCCGAGCTGAGAGAAATACACTTTGCATCATAGCCTTTTCTTTTCCCATAGAAACCCAAAACTATCTCAAGAAAACTACGATCCCAGACTCATTAACCGTTAGATTGTCATGAAATATTGATATGTTATTTGCAATTCAATTCCACATACCTTCACCATTGGGATCTATAAAAAGGTGTCTGGGGAGGGAGAAATACGCATCGAACGAAGACAATATAAAATGGAGACTTCAATCTCTTCTCCTTCCCTCTGACGTTTGGGAACTCTATCAGAGTAATCAGAGGAAAAGTATGAAGAATGATAGGAAATTACTAGAGATGTCGTTATCACCGTCGTAATACACACGTGAGCCCACTTATAGGTAAGGGATGAGTTTATCGCAATTGGGGCTAAAATGAACATGTGTAGAGATCCTTAGAGGATTAAATTGGGGTTTATTTTGGGATGTTTATTGAATTACAATTTTTCCTTTATGATATTAAATACAATATTGGTGTGTTCTACGTACCAATTGATGTTCTGATGAGAATTGATTGATAAACTTGAGTGCTCTTGATGTTTTTGTGTTTTGACCAATGATTTTGATTAATTGATTTTGATATAATTCTGAGAAACTATTTGAGGGGTTTTACTCCCCATGTTGTGATAAATCTTTTGTATAAATTGTTATGTTGACATTATGAAATGATGATTCAAATTGTGAGTATGTGATAAATTGAACATGTGATGAATGATGAAATACATGTGTATTGGGATGAGATGTGTGTATTGAGTTATGAGCTATGAATTGTGCAATCACACAATTATAAGACCTTTTAAGGGCGACGAGTATTGTGATGAAATCCACTGTGGGAACCCGACGAGTCAAAATAATTTTGAAAACAATTGAGAAGTTGTCTGTATTGCATAGTTCATAAGTAAAGTGTATATGATTCATGAAGTGTGATAACATGTTAAATTGAGATTATACCATTGTGATTGAGATCGAATGTATGTGATAAACTGAGTATGCACGTGATTGAGATATTGTGTATATTGAGTTATGAACTATGAATTGTACAATCACACGACTATAAGACCCTTTAAGGGTGACGAGTTAATGCTAAGTTCCTTTAAGGGCGACGAGTTAATGCTAAGTCCCTTTTAGGGCGACGAGTTAATGCTAATATCCTTTAAGAGCGACGAGTTAATGCTTAGATCCTTTAAAGGCGACGAGTTAATGCTAATACCCTTTAAGAGCGACGAGTTAATGCTAAGACCCTTTAAGGACGACGAGTTAATGCTAAGACCTTTAAAGGGCGACGAGTTAAAACTATTTTGAGAACAATTGAGGAGTCATGTGTGTTGTACAGTTCATAGATAGAGTCTGTGTGCTAAAATGTTTTCTGGGTTAGACCTGAGTTAGGAGGGAGAGGCCCTGACGGACTCTTCGGAGTGTAGGCCTTGGGGGTCACCCAGTTTGAGTGCTCCTTTAAACCTGTGCCGATCCCACATGATTGGAGCATTCTTGCAAAAACAGCGTGACCCTAACTGATCTCCCTATGATTTTACCTAGTGAGAGTGACCTGACTTACTAGTGTGTGGTTTGTCTTGTCATGTATTCCTAGGCGTCCAACGTGATTTTTCACTGACATGGTACCACATTGCATATAAGATCGAGTCTTAGTGTATTTGTTGCATAACACTTGTGTATTGATCGATATGGATTGATTGACTTGGTAATATTGTGTTTTGATCCTTGAGTACGTGAATGTTATGAAAATGAATGAGATGTGTTGTGTTGTGATGTGATGTTGGGCGACAAAATGGTGAAATAATGTGAGCTATGTTTAAGTAAGTTTTATTTTGTTTATATGATATTTATACCTACATGTTATCTTGTTTCTCTCCATTAGTTAGGAATGTGATAACTCACTCCTTGTGTGTTATTTGTGTTTGGATCCCGTGATGATCTTGAACTTTGTATTTGAGGGAGCAGATAACTAGGTGAATTACTTTGAGGAACCTTGTACTGAAGGACATCGGGACACAATGCTCTGATAGGATGTGATATTGAGACATAAGTTTCTATATTAATTGCATGATGTTAGTCTATTTTATTTTACCTCACTGATTTAACAAAACATTTTGTAAATTTTGACGGCCTTGTTTTGAGTTGAATATATTTTTAATAAATTTTATTTGATAATAGTGAAGTGAATGTGAACCTCTTACCCATGTATATTTGTTTACCAATATATATATATATATATATATATATATATATATATATATATATATATATATATATATATGTCGGGGTAAAGGGTGTCACAACTTCTCAATTGTTACTTTGAGGTAGCAAATAAAGTAGTTTTTTTTTTTAACTTTAGTTTGAGATTTTTGACAAAGGGGAAAACACGTTTGAAAACATTACCCCTTGGAGGATGCAGTTTTTTTGTTTAACATAAACCTACAGTCTGTATGGTCTACAAGTTTTTTTTTAATGAACTTCTAGCATCAAATATTTTTAATTGAGTTGCCAATGTGTAAGCTATTTCCAATTGTTAGGCCTTCGATAATTAATGTTGAAACTTTAGAGTCACATGGAGAGCTAAAGTGAACATTGTTTAAGGGTTATGTTTGGTAAAACTAGCTAAAAAAACTAACGAAAAGTTGAAAGTTAGAAATTGGTAGTTGGAAGCTAAAACCTCAGTTTTTAGTTACTAGTTAGTTTTTTTAGCTTTCCGTCAGTTTTTCAAGAAGCTAAAAAATTAGCTTATTAAATTAGAAGTGTTTAGTAAAACTAGCTGTTAAAGTAGCAACCGAAAAATATAAAATAACAAAAATAGACATATTTATATTTTATTATTTTATGTTATATTTTTTCATGTTAAATATTCTACTATTAATCTTATACTATTTCTTAAAATATTTTTAATCAAGTTTAAAATAATATTAGAAAATAAACTTAAGTAGACATTATACTTTTATTATGTTAATTAGTGTAATAGTTAAAATAAATCATCTTATATAAAATTATTCAAAAAATAATTAACCTTTGAGTCCTTACTGAAAAATTGAACTCAAAATCCACTCATTCATATTAAATAATAATAATTTTATATATAACAAGTGTACGTAGCTTAAAATTTTGCGGTGTCGTCGTGTTTCTTGATATTGCAAGAAATTATAGGCAAATGTGGCTGAAATTGTGATTGTGTTTTGGTTGCAAACACTTGAAAACTTTGACGTTATGACCAAAATCATGGTTGTAGACCATTTTTTAGAACCTTGATAACAAGACTATAGAAAATAAAATTGGGATCTTACAATTTCTTGCATTAGAAACAATATGTTGGGCTTCTTGTTCAACAATTAGCAACATCTGAATGCCTCCTTGTCCTTTAAAGGGATCCATGGTAACTATATATCAACAATAAAAAAACCTATTATGATTGTAAATTCAATTTTGATGGTTTAATCATCATCAACATTTAACTATTATACATAAAATGAGAAGAGTCTTAAGAAACATAACATCAATTTCTTACCTAAATAAAGGAAATTGTTCCAAAACCTTGGTGTATGAGGGAAAACTTTGACGTCATTTGATGGAGATTATTGTTCTCATAATAACTCTCCAAAAGCAATGGAAATAGTTTTGTTATGTACCAAGTCAAACTGCACAATTTGTGTTGTCGAACAGTAAAATGGTTTGTTATAGGGAAACAACTGTTAAAATAATTAACCAAAGAATTTACATTTTTTTTTGTTAATTTTGAAAAATTACTTAAATATGAATAGTTTGTTATTTTAATTAGTTGAGAAGCAAAATCAAAAACAAACTCCTACTCAACCAATGATAATACATATCTTTTTGTTTTAGTTTTTCTAAATGAACATATTAATATTTATTTTTTTATAAATTAAATATTTATATAAAATTTGTTATCAATGTTATTCTCATACAACTTTATTCAAAATATAAATTTTAGTAAATTATATGTTTTTTAAATTCTTATTATAATTTATTAAAGTATATTTAAGATTGAATTGCATACAAACGAATAAAAAATATTAATAAAACAACATTACTCACACTCACAAAAAACTATAGGAATAGGGACATGATGGCCAACAATGACAAAAGGAAAGAAGGTACGAAAAGTGAGAAAAGAGGATGTGACATGACAATTGGAAGAGGAAATGATAGTGGATAATTTTTAAAGAAAAAATTAAGAAAGAAATGTAAAGAGAAAATAGAGATTATTTCGATCAAGGTTTATGTTGACGGGGAAAATTATTTCGATCTAGTGGAATTTTGATTTAAGTTAATCTTAAATTTTGATATGACTTTCCACTTTTGATTCTAACAAATAATGTGTATTTTGAGATATTAAAATAAAAAATTACTTGAGTTCTTTTTAGTCAACTAACAATGTTTAATTTTCAATTCAAAGATATATAGTAGTGTTTAATAAAAACAAGTTTACAAGCTTATAAGTTAGGAGTTAAAAAGTTGAATAATTATAAATTAATTAGGAAGAGAAAAAAATTAAAAGTTACTAGACTAATTTATCTAACACACTAGAGTAAGTCAAAATCTCACATCAAGAATACAAGATTTTGATGCACAAACATCTATTTAAAGAGTCTAATGTCTATGTATTGACAATGTAAAATAATTTTACACTCTCATCCAATCACCAATTTATCGTTTGAATTACTTTAAGATAATTATTTTAAAAGTCAATAAATTTACTATAGGATTGTGATTGAATGACTATATAAAACTACTAAAATAAAAGTTTTCAACGACAGTGGATCTATGACAATTATATAAAAACCATCTTAAAAAAAGGGCGGTGACATTTTTGTAAATAAGTGTAACTTTTCAAAAGATGGTTTTGAAAAAACCATATTTAAAAACACTATACAACATCGTTTCATGAAGAACCATCTTTGAAAACACATCTCACTTATTTAAAAGGCATGTCCAACTTGCGCATCGTCTCTCTCACTGGGCGAAAACCCTAAGCCCCAGTCCCGCAAAAGGTTAGAAGTAGAGGCTCCGCATCAAGTTCTCGACCAACCCATTCTTCTTGGGCTCCAACTACGAGCAGCTCAAACCAATCCAAACCCCACACTCTTTCTCTGTCTTCGCTGCAAACGACCCTTCTCCTAGGCAACTCTTTCTTCATGGGTCTCTGAAATCCATCATTTTAAAAAAAGAAGAGAAAGCAATGAGTATTGAGTTTCTCTCTCTCTCTCTCTCTCTCTTCCCTAGTATTTTTCTTCATTTCGATTGGATTTCTGCAACCCTAAAATTAACCTAATTGCAATCACAGGAAGCAAATGTTTTTTTTTTCTGTTGTAAATGCTCGTAGATATTCGAGGCCTCAATCGCAGGCAATATCTAACTATTAAGACAGATGAAGATATACTAAGAGAAGGATACATGTAAGCTTGTTATCTTACCTTATGTAGGCTAAAATTGGTGAGAGTTTATTTCCTATTCTTATATTCATGGAGCTTGTTTCCTTGACATAATGAAATCAGCCTTTTCCTAGCAATGTTTAACTCTATTGAAGGTATTGTGAATATGAGTAAATTTTTTACCCTACTTAAGAGATATTTTTTAAGCTTCTGTTGTGAATATGAGTTTCTTTATTATTATTAGAAAAATATTTTGCCTTCCCGCCTTATCATCTAATTTCTCAATTTGTTTATTTCTTTATCAGAATTTTAATGTTGTTAATGTAAGAATTAATGTCTCATGTGAAAGACATGTGACTTATGTAAGGACTAATAAGTAAATAATTAACGATTAAGGGCTAAATTGTAATTGGGCTTAATAGGAGAAGTTTCTAGAGCTAACTGCTACTTAATGGGAGTAGTGGTTATAAAAGGGGGTTAATACCCACTAACGTGAAATAAGGTCCCCTTCCTGACTAGAAAAGTATTTTTTCTTACCCATAGCCATCACGAACGGAGAGAGGCAGAAAAGAAAGACCTAAGGAAGTGAAATCTTATTTCTCTCCTCTTTCAAGGAAATCAAAGTGCACCGGAGAGAAGTTCCTATGGAGAAAGATAAAAGTCTTCCTATGGAGAAAGGTACACATCATTATCTATTGTTATTTATTGATTGTTTGTTTGTGAGAATCATAGGTTTCAAGATCTTGTTGTTTCCTATCATTGATAGTCTAGGAAACCCCTTAAGAATTTTTACATGTGGCATCAGAGCATGTGTTATGAAATTTATGATTCTCCAAGAATGATTTAATTTCTCTCAATTATGCATGAACCCTAATTATAAAATTTAGGGATAATTTAATTTCTCTCAATTATGCATGAACCCTAATTATAAAATTTAGGGATAATTTAATTTCTCTCAATTATGTATGAACCCTAATTATGAAATTTAGGGATAATTTAATTTCTCCCAATTATGCATAAATCCTAATTATGAAATTTAGGAATTTTATTTTCCGCTGCATGTATTATTTTATTGGCAATATTTTATTATTGTTGAATACCAATTTTTGGAAAAAGATTATTTGAAAACTTATTATTATCGGAGAGAAAGCTCCACGACATGTATATATTAAATTTGGAGAAAGTTTTTACTTCTAATGGTGAAAGAAAAGAAGCGTGCCATTAAGTAAGAAATTTTGGAAATTGCTATTTGCAACCTTATGTTTGCTATTTCCAATCCCACTTGATTTTTTTTTCCAAAAAATTATTGTTGAACGTGATTAAAGAATTGAAAGTGTATGTTTTGTAATTAATTTAATGTGAATGTTTTGCAATTATTGGTAGCGGTAAATATATGTATATGCTACATATTTGCTTGAACGTGTTTGAATGCAAAAACACAAATAAATGCAAATATTATTTTATGGCCTGGAATGACATTAATAGAATGGCTATGAATTGTTAATAGCAATAAGTATGTGCAGTGTGACACCCTCTACCCCGACATATATATAAATAAGCAAAATATATAAAAATAAAATATCGGTAACCAAATTCACACGGGTAAAAGGTTCACATTCACTTCACTATTATCAATTAAAACTTATTAAAACATATTCGGCTCAAAATAAGGCCATCAAAATTTACATAGATATTTTGTTAAATCGGTGAAATAAAATAAAATATACTAACATCATGCAATTAATATAAAAACTTATGTCCCACTGTCACATCCTATCAGAGCGTTGTGTCTCGACGTCCTTCAGCATAATGTTCCTTAAAGCAATTCACCTAGTCATATGCTCCCCCGAACACAAAGTTCAAGATCATCACATGATCCAAACACAAACAACACACGGGGAGTGAGTTATCACATTCCTAACTAATAGAGAAACAAGACAACTAGATATACATATCATATAAACCAGATAAAACTTACTTACATGTAATTCACGTAATTCCACCACTTTGTCATTCAAAGTTCTCTTTTCATCCATCAATCACACTTTTAAATCATCAATCACATTACACAAGAATCACACGCTTTGATCAAGACATAATAACACATCAATTTCATAATAAACAATTAGCAAGCGCATGAGACAGTTATGCTAAGACTCAAGCCTATATGCAATGTGGTACCATGTTAGTGAAAAACCACCCTGGGGCGCTTAGGAGTACATAACAAGACACACCACACAATGAGTTTGTCAGGTCACTCTCACTAAGTAAGATCATAGGGAGACTAGTCAGGGTCACGATTGTGACACCCTCTACCCCTCACATATATATTAATAAAGGAATAAAAATTCAAATATTAATTAAAAGTATTTTTAAAACATTTTTAAATACAAGCTTTTCAAATGGGTAAAAGGCTCACATTCACTTTCTTCTACATCATATTCAAACTTGTCCAAATAAATAATAAAGTCATCTCGACACAAAGAAGGTCATCTAAGTTTCATATAATTAATATAGAACCTATATCCTAATGTCACATCCTATCAGAGCGTGGTGTTCCCGTGTCCTCTAGCATGAGGTTCTTCATAGTCATCCACCTATTCATCTGCTCCCCCGAACACAAAGTTCAAGATCATCACAGGATCCAAACACAAACAGCAAACCAGGAGTGAGTTATCACATTTCTAACTACTAGAGAGAAACAACACAACATATAGTAGCCAAATACAATTTACTTAGCATATCTCACATTATTTCATCACTTTGTCATCCATCAATCACACATTTCAATCATCAATCACAATACCCAGGAATCACACACTCCGATCAAGACATAATAACACATCAATTTCATAATAAACAATTAGCAAGCGTATGCGACAGTTATGCTAAGACTCAAGCCTGTCAGTGAAAAACCTCGTCGGGCGCCTAGGAGTACATGACAAGACAAACCACACAATAATAAGTCAAGTCACTCTCACTAGGTAATATCATAGGGAGACCAGTCAGGGTAACAATGTTTTACGAGAATGCTCCAAGCATATGAGATTAACATAGGCTTAAAGGAGCACTCAAACCGTGTGACCCCCAAGGCCTACACTCCGAAGAGTCCGTCAGGGCCTCTCCCTCCTGATTCAGGTCCAACCCAGAAAACATTTTAGCACACAGACTCTATCTATGAACTGTACAAAACACACGATTCCTCAATTGTTCTCAAAAATAATTTTAACCCGTCGCCCTTTAAGGGTCTTATCATTAACTCGTCGCCCTTAAAGGGACTTAACATCAACTCGTCACCCTAAAAGGGACTTAGCATCAACTCGTCGCCCTAAAAGGGACTTAGCATTAACTCGTCGCCCTTGAAGGAACTTATGATCGTGTGATTGTACAATTCATAGTTCACAACTCAATGCACACAACACTTCAATGCACATATATATCTCAATCATATACATACTCAATTTATCACATACACTTAATCTCAATCACAATGGTATAATCTCAATTTAATATGTTATCACACCTCATGAATCATATACACTTTATCTATGAACTATGCAATACACACATTTACTCAATTGTTTTCAAAATCATTTTAACTCGTCGGGTTCCCACAGTGGATCCCATCACAATACTCGTCGCCCTTAAAGGGTCTTACAATTGTGTGATTGCACAGTTCATAGTTCACAACTCAATGCACACATCTCATCTCAATACACATGTATTTCATCATCCGTCACATGTTCAATTTATCACATACTCACAATTTGAATCATCATTTCATAACCACAACATAATAATTTATACAAAAGATTTTATCACAACAGGGATGTAAAGCCTTTAAAATAGTTTCTCACAATTGTATCAAAATCATGGGTTAAACACAAAGACATCAAGAGCACTCAAGTTTATCAATCAATTCTCATCAGGACATCAATTGGTACATAGAACACAATAATATTGCATTCATAATCATAAAGGAAAATTATAATTCAATAAACATCCTAAAATAAACCCAAATTTAGTTCTCTAAGGATCCCTACACATGTTATGACTAACCCCCAATTGTGAATAACTCATCCCTTACCTCTGAGCAGACTCACGTGTCTTCAGCCAGCGATAGTAAGATCTCTAGCAGTTCCCTGAGATTCCTTCAGTTATTCCTCCGACTGCTCCGATAGAATTCTCAAACGTCAGAGAGACGGAGAAGAGATTGAAACCTCCACTTGTACTGTCTTCATGAGATTCCTTTTTGTCCCTCCACGAATATTATCTCAAAAATCCCAACGGTTAAAGTGTGTGAAATTGAATTTCTAACAACATTTCCAAATTTCATGAAAATCCAACGGTTAACGAAACCGGGATCCTAGTTTTACCGAGACAGTTTTGAGTTTCTGCGGGAAATTAAAATGCTACAATGCGAAGGGTTTTCCTCTAAGATTAGATATGATTTTGAAATTCCCAAAGGTGAGAATGTTTGAAATGGGGTTGTGAACATGGTACACAAATTTCACGACGATCCAACGTTTAACAAGTCCAAGATCGTGATTTTTCTGAGACAGTTTTGGTGGGCTACGGGAAAAAGAAAGGGTTTTGAGAGGAGAAGGGAAAAAATAATAATGAGAACAAAAAGAGGCACCTGACTTAAGAGTACATAACAAGACACACCACACAATGGGTTTGTCAGGTCACTCTCACTAAGTAAGATCATAGGGAGACCAGTCAGGGTCACGATGTTTTGCGAGAATACTCCAACCATATGGGATCAACATAGGCTTAAAAGAGCACTCAAACCCGGTGAACCCCAAGGCCTACACTCCGAAGAGTCCGTCAGGGTCTCTCCCTCCTGATTCAGGTCCAACCCCTAAAATCATTTTAGCACACAGACACTGCTCATGAACTATACAATACCCACGACCTCACACTCGTGTTTTAAACACGTACAACATAGTGTGCTACAATTTAACACTGGTTCCTAAATAGGAAACCTACACTTTTTCTTTAACATTGGTTCCTAAATAGGAAACCTACACTTTCTCTTTAACACTACGCATTTACACTTTTCTCGAGATAACACTGGTCGGGTTATTGTACAATTCACAGCTTACAACACAAATAATGTCACATCAAGAGTTAATCACACACTTATTCAAAACCAAAACTCATTCACAATTTCACATCTCATAATGTCACAATCCACCATCACATGTTTTCACGTATCTCACAATTTAACACCTATTCTACTTTACACTTTTACTCAATCTCAATAATAATATTATAATCTCAAGGCAACATATTATTCCACAATTCATCATATATTTCATTTATAAGCACTGCTCATGAATTATACAATACGAACGACCTCACACTCGTGTTTCAAACACGTTTAACACATTGCAATACAATTTAGCACTGGTTCCTGATTAGGAAACCTACACTTTCTCTTAAACATTGCGCATTAATGCTTTTCTCAAGATAACACTGGTCGGTTTATTGTATAATTCATAACTCACAATATAATTATCGTCACATCAAGTGTCAAACACACACACTTATTCACGATCAAATATCATGCCCACAATTTAACATCTCATAATATCACATCAACCATCTCATTTTTACATGTATCTCGCAAATTGACACATTCAACTTTGTACTACTCAATCTTCACAATAATATTATAATACCATTATAATAACTTATTACACCTTATAACTCATACACATCACATAATAACAATATTTGCAAGATACAAAACATATATATGTATATGTATATAGTAAATTAAACTACAATGTTTTTAATCAAAGAATTTCTATAACAATTAATTTAATATTACATCAAAAGAAATTACCACTAGGCATTAACCTTACAATTTCTTTAATTTATTATTCTAGTATTACAATAATTATATACACATAACATGTTGATCATCGTCGTAGAAAAATTAGAACAAGATAATAATTTGTATAAAATAAGTCATTGAATAATATTATTTAAAATACATTTTACGTTAATAAAAATAGCTTAATTTTTTTAAGGGGTTTACACTCAATACAAGAACACATCAATTTCATAAGAATTTCTCATTGGGACATCAACTGATTCATCAAACATATATAATTCAATGTAATAATTATAAGGATAAAATGAAAATTGCAAAAATACCCCAAAACCCATTCCAATTGATATCTCTAAAGATCCCTACACATGTTCTCACTAATCCTCAATCGTGAATAACTCATCCTTTATCTCTAAGCGGACTCACGTGTTTTCAGCTAGCGATAGCAGCATCTCTAGCAGTTCCCTGGGATTCCTCTAATTTTTTTTTCTCTAATTGCTCCGATAGAGTTCCCAAACATCAGAGAGACAGAGAAGGGATTGAAGCCTCCGCTTGTACTGTCTTGATGTGATTCCTTTTTCTCTCTACATGACTATTATATTATAAATCACAACGGTGAAGGTGTGAGTAACTGAACCATGAACCACATATCAAAATTTCATGAAAATCCAACGGTTAACGAAACCAGGATCGTAGTTTTACTGAGACCGTTTTGGATTTCTGCGGAAAAGAAAAAGGCTACGATGCGAAAGGTATTTCTCTCAGCTCAAAAATGATATCGAAATTCCCAACAGTGAAAATGCTCGAAATTGGGTTGCGAACGTGGTGCTCAAATTTTACGACGATCCAACGGTGAACGAGTTCGAAATCGTCATTGTTCTGAGACAGGTTTGGTGGGCTGCAGGAAAAAAAAAGGGTTTTAAGGGGAGAAAAGAGAAAAATGAAAATGAGGGAAAGAGGAGGCACCTGACTTAACATAGCTATTTATACCTAGGGTACTCAGCCTATTATTTGCTCTATATTTATTTATTTATTTATTTATTTATTTTTTTACTAAAAAGCTTTTTAAATTTATTTACGAAAAATTGGGATGTTACATGCAGACCATATATATTTGGTTGGAATTAAGTGTATGTTGAATTTGTCAGTCACCAAAGTGACCAAATTTGTAAGGTTATTTAATTCCAAATTAATGATTATTTTAATTATATTTGGTTGGAATTAAATGTATGTTGAATTTGTTAGTCGCCAAAGTGGCCAAATTTGTAAGATAATTTAATTCCAAATTAATGATTATTCTAATTACTCATAGAATAATGAATACTAAATTATATAATTATTGGTTTATGGGTAATTGAAATTCATTGTTATAAGGCATTTATGGATCGCCCAAAAGTTGATTAATTGTTCTTATAATTAATGAATATAATTGTAGGCGATTTGTGTGTATCATTAGTTTTATTTATATGCTCAAAGGAACTAGATACTACTAATTGGTGTATATTTAATTGCCAAATAATGTTAAAAATTTTATTAGCATCATTATGTTTGTATGTTGTGTGTTGGTGTATCACCCAAAGGAGAACATCAATATACATTGACCATTATCTGAATGAATCATATGTATGACATGTATTTTATTTCTCAAAACACTTTTGTGAATTTTAGTATGTAATACATGTTTTGAATTCATTGGATTCTTATGTATCATCTGTGCCAATTTTAATGGGCTTAACTTCTCTGACTGAAATGAGCAAGTCCAATTCACCTTGGTGTTTTGGATCATGATCTTGCTATGTTGGAAGAGAAGTTTGTTACTATTATTGAAGCTAGTAGCAATGAAGAAAAAGTTCATTATAAAAGCTTGGGAAAGATCTAATAGACTCAGCCTAATGTTAATGAGAATGACTGTTGCAGACAGTATTAAGATAACTCTCCCTAAAATCGAAAGTACTAAAAAGTTTATGGAATTAGTGGGAGAGTGTTCTCAAACAGCTGATAAGTCTATTGCTGGGACATTAATGAGTACATTGACCACCATGAAGTTTGATGGTTCACGTACTATGTATGAACATGTCATTGAGATGACAAACATTACAGCAAGACTTAAGACCTTGAGAATATAATGACTGTGAATGAGAACTTTCTTGTTCAGTTTATTCTAAACTCATTACCGTTTGAGTTTGGCCCGTTCTAAATGAACTATAGTACCATGAAAGATAAATGGAATGTGCATGAATTGCACAGTATGTTAATTCAGGAATAAACGAGGCTTAAGAATCAAGGAAGTCACTCAGTCCATTATGTAAGCCACCAAGGGAATCAAGGAGCTTGAAAAGAAATTTATGAAGAAGCATGGTAAAGGCAAAGGGTCATTAAAGAACAATGACGACTCTTTGCAAATCCAGAAGAAGGTATCAAAGGGCAATAATTATCAATTTTATAGGAAATCAAGACATTTCCAAAAGGATTGCCTAAAGTGTAAATCTTGGTTTGAAAAGAATGGTGAGCTTAATGCTCATGTATGTTTTGAATTAAACTTAACTGAAGTTTCCCATGATACATGATGGATTAATTTTGGATGTATGACTCATGTTTCTAACATTATGCATAGATTCCTTACAATCCAAACCATAAGCCCAAATGAGAAGTTCATTTTTCATGGGGAATGGAGTGAAAACTCCAGTAGAAACAGTTGAGACTTATTGTTTAAAACTCAACATTGGACATCGTTTAGATTTACTGTAAACTCCTTATGTACCTAGTTTATCTAGGAATTTAGTTTTATTATCTAAACTTGATGTTACTGCATACTCTTTTAATTTTGGTAATGGATGTTTCAATTTATTTAAGCATAATCATCTCATTGGTATTGGTATTCTTGTGATGGTTTATATAAATTGGAAATAGACAATTTGTATGCTGAAATTGTTTTAACTCTACATCATAATGTTGACACTAAACGTAGTTTAGTGAATGAACGATTTGCTTTCTTGTGGCATAAACATTTAGGTCACATTTCTAGAGAAAGGATGGAAAGATTAATAAAGAATGAAATTCTTCCTTATCTAGATTTTACGAATCTAAATATTTGTGTGGGTTGTATTAAGGCAAAACAAGCAAAACATACAAAGAAATGAGCTACAAGAAGCTCTCAGCTTCTTGAAATTGTGCATACTGATATTTGTGGACCTTTTGATGTTAGTTCTTTCGGAAAGGAGGGATACTTTATCACCATTGTTGATGATTATTCACGTTACGATTATGTCTACTTATTGCCCGAGATTTCTTAGGCAATGAATGCTTTAGAAATTTACTACAATGAAGTAAAAAGACAATTAGACATAAATGTGAAAATTATTAGATATGATAGAGGTGGTGAGTATTATGGAAGATATGATGAAACTGGGCAACACCCAGGTCCATTTGCTAAGCTTCTTCAAAAACGTGGCATTTGTGCACAATACACAATGTCTGGTACACCATAACAAAATGGTGTATCAGAAAGGCGTAATAGAACTTTAATGGATATGATTAGGAGTATGTTAATCATTTTGACTTTACCCGTATCTTTGTGGATGTATGCCTTGAAAACTGCCATGTATTTGTTGAACATGGTTCCTAGTAAAGCAGTTCCAAAGACACCTTTTGAATTGTGGACAAATAGGATACCTAGTATAAGGCACCTGCATGTTTGCGGTTGACAGGCAGAAATAAGGATTTATAATCCGCAAGAAAGAAAATTGGATGCAAGAACAATCAGTGGATATTTCATTGGTTATCCAGAAAAGTCAAAGAGGTATATGTTTCATTGTTCTAATCATAGTATGAGAATTGTTGAAACTGGAAATGCAAGGTTCATTGAAAATGATGAAATTAGTGGGAGTACAGTTCCACGAGAAGTGAAAATTAAAGAAGTTAGAGTGTAAGTCCTTTTAGTTTATGCCTCTAATAGTAAGGTGATTGCTCCTTCAGTTATTGCTACAAAATTAATGAAGAGGAGCAACACAATAATGAACCCATGATGCATAATGAACCTATTATGGAAGAATCACAAGAAGTAGCATTAAAGAGGTCTCAAAGAGAAAGGAGACCAGCTATTTTGAATGATTATGTGGTATACCTACATGAAACAGAAACAAACTTAAGTATTAATGATAATGATCCAATTTCGTTTTCACAAGCTATAAGTTGTGATAATTCTGAGAAGTGGTTAAATGTCATGAAAGAAGAGATAAATTCCATGGAACATAATGGAGTCTGGGACCTTGTAGAATTACCAAAGGGTTGTAAGAGAGTTGGTTGTAAGTGGGTCTTCAAGACTAAACGTGACTCTCATGGCAACCTTGAACGTTACAAGGCTAGACTTGTTGCTAAGGGATTTACTCAAAAAGATGACATTGATTATAAAGAGACGTTTTCATCGGTCTCACGAAAGGATTCTTTTAGGATCATCATGGCATTAGTAGCCCATTATGACTTGGAGCTACATCAAATGGATGTGAAAACCGACTTTCTAAATAAAGATTTAGAGTAGAATGTTTATATGGACCAACCAATGGGGTTCTCAGTTGAAGGAAAGAAACACATGATGTGCAAACTAAAGAAATCAATATACAGTCTTAAAGCAAACTTCCCGCCAATGGTATTTGAGGTTTAATGATACCATTGTTTCCTTTAGATTTAAGGAAAATACTACTTATCGGTATATGTATCTGAAGGTCAGTGGGAGTAAGGTTATTTTCTAATTCTGTATATTGATGATATCTTGCATGCAACTAATGATCTTGATCTTCTTCATGAAACTAAGAAATTTCTCTCTAGAAACTTTGAAGTGAAAGATATGGGTGAGGTAAGCTATGTGATAGGGATAGAAATATTCCATAATAGATCACAGGGTTGTTAAGCTTATCTCAAAAAAGCATATATCAATAAAATACTAGAGAAATTCAAGATGGAAAGGTGTTTAACATCACCTGTTATAATTTAGAAGGAAGACAAATTTAGTCTCGCACAATGTCCTAGAAATGATATGGAACGAAGACAAATGGAAGCAATTTGTATGCATCAGTTATTATTGCATTTGAAAGCTGAATTTGTAGTATGTTTGAGGCTACAATTCAAACTAATTGGTTGCGGAACTTTAATTTAGGGCTTGGAATTGTTGACAGTATCGCTTGGCCGCTGAAAATGTATTGTGATAACTCCGCAACAATATTTTTGTAAGAACGACAAGTACTCTAAGGGTGCTAAGCATATGAAATTGAAGTACTTTGTCGTGAAGGAAGAAGTTCAGAAACAAAGAGTGTCAATAAAATAAATTAGCACAAACCTTATGATAATTGGCCCTTTGAATAAGGGATTACCACCCAAGACATTATAGAACATGTTGAAAGTATGGGCATTATTGTTATTGATGATCATTAAGTGTAATTTATCTTATGCATTTTAGTGACACTCTGAGCTCAATTATGATATGTTTCTGATTACCTGTTCTCTATGTTTGCATGCATGTTTGTGTTAGAGTAATGTTAACAGGTTTTGTCTTGAATGAAGACATTATGTTGGACCAATTATGTACTCCTAACTAATGGTCATATTAAAGAGAAGACTAATTTGTAGTACATGGAATGGACTATGTCGATTAGATGATGTACAACCACCATGACTCGAATTGGTTCATATTCTTAATCATGAAATTATGATGTACCCAATTTACAAAATAATTTAGTCATTTTTAATGCGCATTATGTTAGTTAATCTATTTATTTATTTAGTCCATAATGTTTATTAATGTCACATGAGCCGAGTGGGAGAATGTAAGAATTAATGTCTCATGTGAGAGACATGTGACTTATGTAAGGACTAATAAGTAAATAATTAACGATTAAGGGCTAAATTGTAATTGGGCTTAATAGGAGAAGTTTCTAGGACTAATAATACCCACTAACGTGAAATAAGGTCCCCTTCCTGACCAGAAAAGTGTTCTCTCTCACCCATAGCCATCACGAACGGAGAGAGGCAGGAAAGAAAGACCTAAGGAAGTGAAATCTTATTTCTCTCCTCTTTCAAGGAAATCAAAGTGCACCGGAGAGAAGTTCCTATGGAGAAAGATAAAAGTCTTCCTATGGAGAAAGATACAGATCATTATCTATTGTTGTTTATTGATTGTTTGTTTGTGAGAATCATAGGTTTCAAGATCTTGTTGTTTCCTATCATTGATAGTATAGGAAACCCCTTAAGAATTTTTATAGTTAATCCAAATATTGCAAGATTCATCCGGTCATAGGAAGATCATATGAATCCATCGTGGGAACAAAGGCTGGTGAAGCGTTATTATGACAAGCTTTTTAAGGAGTGTCCTTTGCAAACATGTTCAATTTTCATTCTAATATTATTTTCACTGTAGGAGTGATAGTTTCTTTTATTTATTTAAGTTATCTAATATTGGCATTTGGTTAAATTAGTTGGTAAGGGAATGTGAACAATGCACATGTACGAGATTCAGAGATGTCTATATATTAGATTTTGCATTCTATTTACCCAATTTGGTCCCTCTTCCATAAAGCATTTTTTTCATCTAAATTATATAAGAAGTTATTGATGATTATATTCTTGCTGGGAGGATTTACTATCTATCCCAAAAGGTAGGTTGCACCAAGAACTACTGCATAAAATGCATATATAATGGAGTTTTTTTATTAATGATTTGATTCTTACTCATATAGGTATGATTAAGCCATGGTGGATTTGAGGTTACTGGTTGTCACCTCTTACCTATGGACAAAGAGCAATTTCAGTCAATGAATTTACTGCCACAAGATGGATGCAGGTATTGCATACATGCTAATTAAATTTATTCTTGCTTTTATATCATTATTGCTAGTGGTTTATAGAAATTTATGTAAAAGTAATTATGGATTCGATATACCAGCTGATGATTACTAGTATTGAGTTGGTTTGGGAGTGCTGGTGTTCTTGGTGTGAAGGTATACATTTGAAAACTTATGCATTGGTATTGCAACAGCCATATTAAAATTTATTTTTTAATTTTCTTTATTTTAAAAAATTTTATGCAATGGTGAGGGAATTTCTTTCAGTTGTGCTTTACATAAGTTTCATAACCAGATTATGAATTACAAAGAACCTATCTTTTACTCAGCATGTAATTTGAAAATTAATTTATCTTACCAGCATCAACCATGGAAGCAGCAGCCAGAATTTGAGAAGCATAGGCCTCCACACAAACAACTAAGAACACTTTCCAATTGCCTTCATTTTATTTTTTCATCAACTTCTCATAGTTGAAAAGAATTCTATGTAATGGGAGGCAACACTAACAAGAATTAACCCTCTTAATCCAGAAATTCAGAAATAATTGATGCATTACAGATGCAAATTGAACTACAGAGAAGACTGTATGAGAAGCGTGAGATATAACTTAAAAGAAAATTATGGCTTAAGTTGGTTTGGAGATATTAGTATTTCCAATGCTAAAAGACGAGTCCTTTCATTTCAAAAAATTAATAGCAATAGTCAGACATTACCAGACCTTCATGCAAATTGCAAACAAGCCAACATTTATTAATTACTGAGTATAAAAGAATCATAGAAAAAGGGGGAGAACATACATAAATCTTGACAATATGGAGAGCTTCATGAACATGTATCAGTTTAAGAAACCAGAAAACTATAAATTATGATGCATTAATTCTATGAGATACAAATGAACATGGAGAAGCTGGTATTCAATGAATTCAAATTTGTATGAAATAAATCGAGATATATCAAGGCATATACAATTCAGAATCATAAAAATAACATTTTATATAAGTATTCCATACTAGTGTCTTAGGTTGTCAAGAATTAGCTCCATGACCACAAGATGGTTACAATTCAATGTGTAACATCCCATTTTTCGTAAACTAGATTAAAAAAGATTGTTATTTATAAATAAATAGAGTTTTAGAAAGAATGATGAGATTTTATAAATAAATAAATAAGGAGATATAATTATTAATTAAAATAATGATTTGAGAGAAAATAAAAAGGGTATTTTATTTATTTGTTTGATAGAGAATAAAATAAAGTTTGTTTTTATAAAATAATAAATAATAAATAAATAAATAGAGTAAATAATAGGTCGTAAATGCCCCTAGCTATAAATAGCAACATGCTAGGTCAGTTTTCAGACTGACTCCTCAGTCTCGTCTGCCTCACAATTTCGTTTCTTCTCTCTTCTCCCAAAACTCTCTCTTTTTCTCGCAGGCCACCTAACCTGTCTCAGAAAAACGACAATCTCGGAATCGTTCACCGTTGGATCGTCGTGAAATTTGAGCACTATGTTCGAAGCCCAATTCCGAGCATTCTGACCGTTGGGAATTTTGATATCATATTTGAAATAAGAGAAATACCTTTCGCATTGTAGCCTTTTCCTTTTCCGCAGAAACCCAAAACAGTCTCAGTAAAATTATGATCCCGATTTCGTTAACCGTTGGATTTTCATGAAATTTGGATATGTTGTTTGAAATTCAATTTTGCGCACTTTTGCCGTTGGGATTTGCGACATAATATTTGTGGAGGGAGAAAAAGGAATCGCATGAAGACAGTACAAGTGGAGGCTTCAATCTCTTCTCCGTCTATCTGACGTTTGGAAATTCTATCGGAGCAGTAGGGGGAATAATTGGAGGGATCTCAGGGAACCGCTAGAGATGTTGCTATCGCTGGCTGAAGACACGTGAGTCCGCTTAGAGGTAAGGGATGAGTTATTTACAATTGGGAATTAGTGAGAACAAGTGTAGGGATCCTTAGAGATATCAATTGAAATGAGTTTTGGGGTGTTTTTGCAATTTTTATTTTATCCTTTTAATTATTACAGGATATTATATATGTTGGATGAATCAGTTCATGTCCCAATGAGAAATTGCTATGAAATTGATGTGTTCTTGTGTTGAGTGTGAACCCCTTAGAAAAATTAAGCTCTTTTATTAACGTAAATTATATTTTAAATAATATTATTCAATGACTTATTTTATACAAATTATTATCTTGTTCTAATTTTATACAAATTATTATTGTAATACTAGAATAATAAATTAAAGAAAATTGTAAGGTTAATGTCTAGTGGTAATTTCTTTTGATGTAATATTAAATTAATTGTTATAGAAATCCTTTGATTGAAAACAATGTTGTTTAATTTACTATATACATATACATATATATGTTTTGTATCATGCAAATATTATTATTGTGTGATGTGTATGAGTTATAAGGTGTAATAAGTTATTATAATGGTATTATAATATTATAGTGAAGACTGAGTAGTACAAAGTTGAATGTGTCAATTTGCGAGATACATGTAAAAATGAGATGATTGATGTGATATTATGAGATGTTAAATTGTGGGCATGAGTTTTGGTTGTAAATAAGTGTGTGATTAATTCTTGATGTGACATTATTTGTGTTGTAAGTTGTGAATTGTACAATAATCCGACTAGTGTTATCTTGAGAAAAGTGTAAATGTGCAGTGTTAAAGAGAAAGCGTAGGTTTCCTATTTAGGAACCAGTGTTAAAGAGAAAGTGTAGGTTTCCCATTTAGGAACCAGTGTTAAATTGTAGCGCAATATGTTGTACGTGTTTAAAACACGAGTGTGAGGTCGTGGGTATTGTATAATTCACGAGCAGTGTCTATGTGCTAAAATGATTTTAGGGGTTGGACCTGAATCAGGAGGGAGAGGCCCTGACGGACTCTTCGGAGTGTAGGCCTTGGGGGTCACCGGGTTTGAGTGCTCCTTTAAGCCTATGTTGATCCCATATGGTTGGAGCATTCTCGCAAAACATCGTGACCCTGACTGGTCTCCCTATGATCTTACTTAGTGAGAGTGACCTGACAAACCCATTGTGTGGTGTGTCTTGTTATGTACTCCTAAGCGCCCTAGGGTGGTTTTTCACTGACATGGTTCCACATTGTATATAGGCTTGAGTCTTAGCATAACTGTCTCATGCGCTTGCTAATTGTTTATTATGAAATTGAGGTGTTATTATGTCTTGATCAGAGCGTGTGATTCCTGTGTAATGTGATTGATGATTGAAAATGTGATTGATTGATGAAAAGTGAATTTTGAATGACAAAGTGGTGGAATTACGTGAATTACGTGAATTACGTGTAAGTAAATTTTATTTGGTTTATATGATATGTATATCTAGTTGTCTTGTTTCTCTATTAGTTAGGAATGTGATAACTCACTCCCGGTTTATTGTTTGTGTTTGGATCCTGTGATGATCTTGAACTCTGTGTTCGGGGGAGCAGATGACTAGGTGAACTGCTTTAAGAAATATTGTGCTGAAGGACGTCGAGACACAACGCTCTGATAGGATGTGACATTGGGGTATAGGGTTTTATATTAATTGTATGAAGTCTCAGACGGCCTTGTTCGAGCCGATGACTTTATTATTTATTTGGACAAGTTTGAATATGATGTAGAAGAAAGTGATTGTGAACCTTTTATCCCTTTCAAAGGCTTGTATTTAAAAATGTTTTTAAAAAATACTTTTAATTAATATTTGAATTTTTATTCCTTTGTTAGTATATATGTGAGGGGTAGAGGGTGTCACACAATGTATTTCCTACAGATAAACATTCCCTCCTAGTTAGAAGACTTTAAACATTGATATCTCTTAATTTTCAAAATAGTCACATAAATAAAGTACTGCATATTGAATGTTCTCAGAGACAAAAAAAAAAGCACAGCTCCACATACTACTACTGTATGTTGTGAAAAATAAGAAATAGTTTGCAAGTTGCTCACGAAATTTAAGAGTACCCAGGTGTTGCACAAGAGAAGGTTCCATTGAAACGTAACAAGGAAACACATACTACATAGCTTCAAGTCTCTTGACTCTCAGTGGAAGTGAAGATACATCCTGACACTTTGAGCATTAACAAAAGTAGTCTAACAATTTGGTTAAATTGTCGTTCCTTTCATGTTGATTTCTTTCCATTACAACCGTGGATTCTGGAGTTTCGCAACCTGCATGCTTAGCGGGCTTGGCCAGACATGCCTAGCTTTGGGATCAACACACTTCAGTCCAAGGAAAATATTGGGCCAAGACCATTTTATAGGCAAGCCTAGGCTTGACATAGGCTAACCCAAAAGCCTAACCCATTTCTATATTTACACAACTTTGTAAATGCTTATGATCTCTTTTCTCTTCATTTTTTTTCTTAGCCTTTGTTCCTTGCATCAATTTTCTCTCAAAATAATTATTTCTGTAAGAGCAGACATAATAAAAATGTGAGTACTAGGATTGAAGATGAAAATACCCTTGTCTAAAAAAACAATAATTAATTTGAAATGGATAAGTTCTTTTGCTTTGTATTTTCTTTAAAAAAAAAAAAATACTCAGTTGCAATTTGCACCAAATTTCTTCAAATTTTCCCTTGTGCAAGTGCAATATGTAAAGGTTTATTCCTGGACTAGCCTTAGGCCCAAGCCTGACCCTTAGCAAGGGCCTGAAGAAAAATTGGATTTAGGTAACTTGGACAGGGACCAGCCTCCTGGACAACATTACAAAATTTCCCTTACACAGTATCAAATTAATATAGAAAACCCACAAAGTTAACAAAATATATTCAATAGTATAACTTAACAATAGGTGTATGCAGTTATAATTTTATAACTTATAAGAATAAAGATGCAAGGATAGTATCTCAATGGTTAGACCCAAAATATAAAATTACCACAGCCAGAGAAGATCAACAATTGCCCATTATTGTCCATCATGTAATAAACCTGTAGAAACGAATGAAGTCTTCATAAAGAAAAAGAAAATCATTTTTCAACATTCTATACAACTAACATCACAGAAAAAATTGTTAGTGGATGGAACACAAAGCTAAATATTTCCAAAATTCTAATGACAAACAAACAACTTGAGAGAGAAACTCACTAGGATTTTTTTAATTGTTGTAGAATTATGAAATGAGAAAAAGTTGGCATTATTGAAATTACCTTATTATCTATGTCACGAAATGAAGTAGTGTAAGGAAAGGCATCATCAGCCTCATTAGTATGATTGTAGACAACATCCAAAATAACCTGCATATGGATAAGATTTATTGAAAGAGCCAAGAGGTATATGATACTTTACATAAAATAAGACAAAACCGGGAAATTACCATGTAAAGCATGCTTCCACTCCAAAGTTGCACTAGGGAAATATTAACATTACTACCTCTATACCAGCAGAATGTAAGGCCTTAACCATTTGCTTGAACTCTCGGGAAGCATTAACTGGTCCTCCACTTGCACTAGCATAATGACTCATAGGAGCAAACAAAATTATTGTTGAATAACCCCATGTATTAATCTTGGAAAACAAAAATACAACCATCAGTGTCATATAATGCCACTTAGTAACCTAAAGTTACATACTCTGATCTCTTCAATCATTAAAGAAAAATACATATCACAACCATACTTGGTGTTTTAAGATTTGCACATTAACTCTGGAAATGAAAATATTGTTGTGCTTCCCGTATCTTTGACTTTTAAACTTAAATAAATACATTAGTAATTAAACTTAAATAAATACATGGGATATAGGAAAGTCAGAGAAAAAAAACAACATTAAATAATAAAATATAACCCAAACATTTTCAAGGTTGATGGTTCATCAGTTATAAGAATGACAAAGAACAACATTAAATAATAAAATATAACCCAAACAATTATTTCTGACTTTACTCCTTTGCTAATTAGCTTCTTTGTACTTTTATTTAAAAGAAAGGTGAAAAGAAGAAACGGTTGCCGAATGCTACTAAGAACCCAACAGAACTTTTCAAAATGTGTGGGTTCCAACGAAGCAGAGTTAAGGACCAACTTTGACCTAATTTAAGAGTTAGGAAAGCAATCTCAGTTTAGAAAGGCTACTTACCAATAGAGGATAGCGAGGTACTACAAGGCCAGAGTTAAATTTGGAAATTGGACCAACTTTGTCTGATATACATTTATATGGACAAGACCGTCTTGTAACACCCCCTGCAATGAAAAGAACTATCCTATAAATTAGAGATAAAACATAATGTTAGGCATGCAAAGCCAACTTATATCATCAAAGATACCTCGTTTATATATGAAATTTGCATGATTTGGAAGAAGATCAAGAGGACAAGGAATGCAAAGATGTTTATCAGAACCATTTTACCATGATAGTCATTAAATTATCTACGATGATCTTGTTTCAACTTTCAAGTTCCTTAAAAGTGGCCTCAATTTGGTCCTCCAAAAATTATGAGTTGCCACATTAATCTTCTGACTACAGAAATAGTATGTGGCCCAAGGAAAAGCAGTAATAATCTATTATGTTCTAATTCTAAACCCGTTAGCAGAGACATGGTTCTGCGCACCTGTTATTCATGGTGCCAGTAATACTTGCAACAGGAACATATTCGTCCTCCATACTAATCTTTGACCAATGGAAATGAATTCGACCTCCACCTCCACCACCACCATCAATAGGGCCACCATTGCCCCCTACAACAGATAAGTAAGGATTTTCCAAGAGCCGAATTTGTTGAAGGAAAAAAAGGACTATTCCACCATAACCTCCGCCAAGACCCCTAACCAAAGAACCATCACTGCTTTTTATTGATTTGCTAAAGCTTTCACCATCAGCCCTCAAGGATCCATAAAGATCTAGTCTCAAAAGTGGCCACTGAATAGATCCCATCACTAGCCAAAATCAAACAAAAATTACAGTGATCAGAGAATATCATAAAAATATAGATATTTTCCTTCATATAACGAATAGAGGCACAAACAGATATAGCATTTACAGACATCTGCATCCATGTTAATAGCCAGAAATAAACTTGGGAGTATCCTTTACATGAAATATATAAAGTCAAAGGTGTTTAAAACTAATTACCAATCATCTCGCCTCCAACAACATGCTCATATGACTCATTAAGGCCCTCAGTTCCACTGCCCAATTCACATGGAAGAATAGCATTTCCATATTCACTACCACCAATACTCTCTCTCCCGTTGAAATATTCAGACCCTCCTTTTCCACCATGTCCAGCACCACCACTAGCTCCATTCAAAAAGTTTCCCTTACCAATACCTTCAGTGCAACCTGAAAGAGGTCCCTATCTAATCAAAATCCCAATACTATCCTTTTGCGGTAATTAGCATTTTTACTAGCAAGGTAAACTTAGAAGAAAAGAAAGTATAAAAAAACAATAAAAAAAGATTTCTTAAACATTTTAATTACCTAATTCAGATGCAGCAATCATACCATCAGTATCAACAATCACGGTCCTTGCCCTGTGAATGTGAATTATGCTTCCCTTCATAATGCGATTTACAAGAAGATCCTCAACACGACAAATCTGCAAAAACTCATAAGAAAATAAGAATCCACCTAAATGTTCAACTTGAACAGCAATATAAGACAAGAAATTCACTTTTTTAAAATGAAATACATCTAAAAATACCAGTTTTACTATTACTTAACAAATCTTACTTAAAGTGAGAAGGAAAGTGTATAGTTGACATGAAAATCTTTAGGTGGAGTTATCAAATCTATTGGACATCTCTGTGTGTCGCAGAGATGTTTTGTCACCCTACAAACATTAGTAAAAAAAAAAAACAGAAAAAAAAGGATTAAGTTTAGAGTTTCCAAACAGGCCAGATGGAAATTGTTTAAGTCAAGCAATGTGACTAGAAAGCAGTCGTACTTACAAGTTACGAGCCTCTGCTAGCATCATCATCTAAAGGAGCTTGAAGTAAAGAACCTGAACAACAATACTTGAAGATAAAACAAGTAACTTATTTTTCACGCAATGTTTACCTGTTATGCACAACAATATTCCACCCAAAAACATCCATCCACTTATCCTTGTGTTCTTCAAGAACTTGAACATATAATATGGCGAAACAACTTTATATACATGCGGATTGTAACATCCCATTTTTCGTAAATAAATTAAAAAAGTTTTTTAGTAAAAAAAAATATAATTTTAGAAAATGGTGAGATTTTATAATTAAAAAAATAAGGAGAAATAAATTTATTAAAATAATTGATGCAATCCTACCCCGCAAGGGCATTGGGTAGAAGACTCCAAGTAGATTGGGCTAGAGGTCCAAGGAAAGGCCTTAGGGTTCTCATGAGTCTTAGGGTAGATTTCGAGCCCATGGGCTAAGTATTAGCTCGCTTATCTTTGTAAATATTAGAATAGGTTTTTCTTTCGTCTGGACCTTGTATTTTGGCCATTCTAGTAGTATAGGGTTTTAGCCTTGTATTTCGGGGCATTTTGAGTAGTCTTTGTAGTAAGGACTTTTTTTTGTATTTTCATGTTTTTTTGTCATGGGGGTGAGCTTAGCTATTAGAGAGGTGTGTGTAGCTAAGCTCTAGCTTCTTTAGGAATCTTCTTAAGGAAGCTTCTCAAGGAGGTGAGCTTAGTTATGAGAGGGGTGTGTGTAGCTAAGCTCTATCTTTTCAAGGAAGTTTTCTCAAAGAAGCTTCTCAAGGAAGTTTTCTCAAGAAAGCTTCTCAAGGAAGCTACCTAGTCTATAAATAGAAGCATGTGTAACACTTGTTGTAACTTTGATGAATGAGAGTCTTGTGAGACATACTTCAAAGTTCCACTTCTCTCCCTCTTTTATTCCTTCAATTTCGTGCTCCCCCCTCTCTCTTTCTCTCCCTCTTTCTTTTCCTCCATTGAAGCATCCTTCCAAGCTTCTTATCCAAGGCTCATCTTGGTGGTGAAGCTCCTTCTTCCATGGCTTATTCCCTAGTGGATGGCGCCTCCTCTCACCTCTTCTCCTTTGTCTTCCGTTGCATCTCCATGGTGGAAAATCACCATTAAAGGACCTCATTGAAGCTCAAAGATCCAGCCTCCATAGAAGCCCCACAAGCAAGCTTCCATCAATAATGGTTTGAAGAAAAAAAAGGAAAGATATTTGATTTATTCATTTGATAGGAAATAAAATAGAGTATTTGTTTATAAAATAATAAACAAAGAACAAATAGAGTAAATAGTAGGCTGTGAGTATCCTATGTGGAAGCAATGTCTTCCAATGTTATTTTGATGATGTCAAAGAATTAAGAGTTAAGCAAATTCCAAAGATTCAAGAGTCTAGTTTCAAGAATCAAGATTCAAGAATCTAGTTTCAAGAATCAAGATTCAAGACTCAAGATTCAAGAATCAAGAGAAGACTCAATCAAGATAAGTACTAAAAAAGTTTTTCAAAACATTGAGTAGCACAAGAAGTTTTTACAAAATCATTACCAAAGAGTTTTACTCTCTGGTAATCGATTACCAGAAGGTAGTAATCGATTACCAGTGTTTTAAAACGTTAAATTTAAAATTTCAAGAGTCACAACTTGTGTTTAAACAGTTTTAAATCATTTTAAACTTGTGTAATCGATTACACAATACTTGTAATCGATTACCAGAGCTTCTAAACATTTTGATTTTTAAAATTTAAACCAAAGAGTCACATCTATTGATGTGTAATCGATTACACCTTGATGGTAATCGATTACCAGTGACTGATTTCGAAAAATAAATTTCCAAAAGTCACAATTCTTCAAATGACTTGTTTCTGAAGATTTTTTCAAAAGTCACAACTTTTTAAGTGACTAGTTTTCAAAAGAGTCACAATTTTTAAAGGGTGACTAGTTTTAAAGAAATTGCCAAGAGTCACAAACTTTAACTTGAGCCATCAAGAGATTACAAATATGTGACCATGGCATGAATTTTAGACAATCTTCTTTCAACATCCTTCAATCAATCTTTCAACAATCTTTCAATATCTTCTTTCATCTCTTTCAACACTTTCAACAGAACTTTCTAATTCATTTCTCTTCATCTTTCTAAAATTTTTGTTCAACACTTTCTCTTCCAAGAAAAAGTACATTGTTCAAAAACTTGTGTTATTCATCTTTTTCATTCTCTTCTTCCTTTGCCAAAAGAACAGAAGGACTAACCGCCTGAATTCTTTTGTGTCTCTCTTCTCCCTTACAAAAGATTCAAAGGACTAACCGCCTGAGAATTCTTTTGATTCTTCCCTTCCGCTTAAACAAAAGATTTCAAAGGACTAACCGCCTGAGATATCTTTTGTTTCCCTTTACAAAGATTCAAAGGACTAACCGCCTGAGAATTCTTTGTCCCAACACATTGGAGGGTACATCCTTTGTGGTACAAGTAGAGGGTACATCTACTTGGGGATTGTTATACTGAGAACAAGAGAGGGTACATCTCTTATGGATCAGTTCAAGTGGAGGGTACATCCACTTAGTTTTTCAAAGAGAACAAGGGAGGGTACATCCCTTGTAGATCTTTGGCTTGTAAAGGATTTTACAAGGTTGAAAAGAAATCTCAAGAACCGCAGGTTGCTTGGGGACTAGATGTAGGCACGGTTTGTGGCCGAACCAGTATAAATCTTGTGTTTGTCTTCTTCTTCTCTACACTCTTTAATTTCCGCTGTGTACTTTTAATTATCGCTTTTACTTTTGGTTAAGTTTCTATTTCTGTTCTTTACTTTCTTGACTTAGTAGTAAAAGCCTAATTGAATCTAAGAAGGATAGATTTTTAATTAGTCAAGACACGTTCATAATTAATTCAACCCCCCTTCTTAATTATTCCGAGACCCCTTGATCCAACATCCTAGCTATAAATAGAGACATCTTAGGTCAGTTTTTAGACTGACGATATTCTCTACGTCTCCTCTTCTTCTCAATTTCATTTTCCTTTCTCCTACTCCCAAAACTCTCTCTTTTTCCTGCATACCACCAAACCTGTCTCAGAAAAACAATGATCTCAAACTTATTAACCATTGGATCATCATGAAATTTGAGCACCAGTTTCAAAATGCATTTCCAAACATTCTCACCATTGAGAATTATGAAAACATGTCGAAGCTGAGAGAAATACCCTTTGCATCATAGCTTTTTATTTTCCCGTAGAAACCCAAAACTGTTTTAGTAAAAGTACGATTTCAGACTCATTACCATTGGATTGTCATGAAATATTGATATGTGGTTTGAAATTAATTTTTTCACATCTTCACCATTGGAATTTACAAAATAATGTATGTGGAGGGAGAAATACTCATTTCACCTAGATAGTGGAATGGAGGCTTGAAATCCCTTTTCCTTTCTCTAACTCTTGGAAACCCTATCAGAACAATCAGAGAAAAAACTTGAGGAATCTCAAAAAACTTTTAGAGATGCCGCTATCACTGTCAGAATACACACGTGAGCCCGCTTAAAGGTAAGAGATGAGTTTATCGCAATTGGGATTAGAATGAACATGTGTAGGGGTTCTTAAAGGATCAAATTGGGGTTTATTTTGGGATGTTTATTGTATTGAAATTCTTCTTATATGATTATGTGAAATTGTTTGAGGGGTTTTTGTTAGGGTATTGAATATCCCTAACAGCAGAGAAAACAAGAGAAACAGAAAATAGAAGAATATACGGAAAATATTGGGAGCAAACTGAATTTATTCAAGAAGGAAACCTTCTTCCAAGGGAAAACCCTTTACAATTTCTAATTCTTCTCTACCCCTTCCTCTAATGAGAATACTCTTATTTATAATATCCTAATCCAACTAATTGATAAAGATAGAATAATAAAGATAAAGATAGAATAATAAAGATTAGATGATAGAATAATAAAGATAAAGATAGATGGCCCTAAAGATTAAACTAATAACTAATTCGATCCTATCTCCCGTGTAAGGGCTTTCTTCCTTCTAGAATAGACCCTTCAGATAACTGGTCTATCTTGAGATCTAACAATACTCCCCTCCAAAGAATGAACCTTGTCCTCAAGGTTAAATTCAGGAAATAGATTCTGAATCACATCCACATTCTCCCAAGTTTCCTCTTCCTCAAATTTGCCATGCCAACGAATCAAAACTTGATGTTCGACTTCATGCTGTTTTTGAACTTCTCTGATCTTCAAAATTTGAACTGGAAAGTATAGTTCAGCCTGATGTTCCAAGTCAGGGGGTAATTCTTCTTGTGCTTGATGATTTCCGAGGGCTCTTTTCAATTGTGAAACATGGAACACTGGGTGTATTCGTGCCTCCGAAGGAAGCTGTAATTGAAAAGCTACTGCCCCAACCTATCTAACTACCAAATACGGACCGTAGAACCTAGCTGTTAATTTGGGATGCAATCGCGGAGGCATTGATCCTTGGCGATGTGGTCTGATTTTTAGATAAACCCAATCTCCAACGTTAATATCATGAGGGCGCCTGTGATTGTTTGCATGTTTCACCATGAAACTCTGTGCTCTTTCCAAATGATGCTTCAATTGCTTCAAAGCTTCATCTCTATCCATCAAGTCTTGTGCCATGGCCTCCACCAAGGTCTCCCCGGGTATGAACCTGGTTATGGTTGGAGGAGGTCTGCCATAAACAATCTCGAATGGAGTGCTCTGGGCAGCAGTGTGGAAACTGGTGTTATACCAATATTCTGCCCACGGAATGAAATCGACCCATGTCTTTGGTTGCTCAGAGCTAAAGCATCGTAGGTAAGTTTCAACCGTGCAATTCAACACCTCCGTTTGTCCGTCTGTTTCCGGATGGTAAGCTGTGCTCATCTTCAATTTAGTTCCTTGCAATTTGAAAAGCTCCTGCCAAAAATTACTTAAGAAGGTTGGGTCTCTATCACTCACAATGGAAATAGGAATGTCGTGTAGTCTAACCACTTCCTTTGCGAATACTTCTGCAATGGAGCGGGCTGAGTATGGATGTTTAATCAAAATGAAGTGCCCATACTTGCTGAGTCTGTCAATCACCACCAAAAGTGCGTCATATCCCTTCGAATTCGGGAGTCCCACAATGAAATCCATGCTAATCTCCTCCCAAACAGCATTAAGGATCAGTAAGGGTTGCAACAAACCCATTGGTGATGATGCCTGGTATTTGCTGCGTTGACAGGTGTGACAGGCTGCCACAAAATCTGTTACTGACTTTTTCATTCCTAGCCAAAAAATGGATTGAGCTAACCTTCTATGAGTTTTGAAGATGCCTGAATGACCCCCAGTTGGGGTGGTATGGAATTCTTGTAAGATTTTTGGAATCCACACTGAGGTAGAGGACAACACCAACCTCTCTTTATAGTGCAGCTTACCATTTTCTATAGTGTAAGAAGGGTGAGTCAGGATCTTGTTGCAGCTCCTCTATAATCTTTTTCAATACGGGGTCGGCCTGAACCTCCACATCAATCTGTTGGGTATCCTGCCAAAAGGGCCGAGACAAAACCCTCAGCTCTTTCTCCTCATGCCATCTTGATAATGCATCGGCAGCCTTATTTGTAGCCCCCATCTTGTATACAATGTCGAAATCATATCCTAATAATTTTGCCATCCAATTCTGTTGATTTGGAGTGGTTATCCGTTGTTCCAGCAAGTACTTCAAGCTTTTTTGGTCAGTGAATACAGTGAAACGTCTTCCCAATAGGTAAGGCCTCCAATGCTGGATTGCTAAGACCAAAGCCATTAACTCCTTCTCGTACACAGATTTACTTAAAACTGAAGTAGCTAACCCTTTGCTGAAATATGCAACTGGACGTTTCCCTTGTGTTAACATAGCTCCTATCCCTGTTCTGCAAGCATCACATTCAATGGAAAAAGGTTCCTTAAAGTCTGGTAAAGCCAAAACTGGAGAGTGGGTTAATGCGTCCTTAAGGGCATTAAAGGACTCAGTTGCCTCTGCACTCCAATTAAAAGCTCCTTTCTTCAACAAATTCGTGAGTGGTTTAGCAATCTTCCCATAATCTTTCACAAATTTCTTGTAGTAACCAGTTAAGCCCAAAAATCCCCTCAAAGCTTTAATGGATTTCGGTATAGGCCAATGAAGGACTGCATCTACCTTTTTTGGATCCATAGAGACTCCCTCTCTCGAAATCAGATGCCCTAAATAATCGATGGTGGTCCTGCCCAAACTGCATTTCTTGCTGCTTGCAAAGAAATTATGATGAAAGAGAGTGTGTAAGACCTCACTCAAGTGCTGTAGATGGCTCTCCCAATCGCTGCTATATAATAAGATGTCATCAAAGAAGACCAACACAAATTTCCGTAGAAAGGGCTGCAACATAGAATTCATAGCTCATTGGAAAGTGGCAGGGGCGTTGGTGAGGCCAAAAGGCATCACAAGGGACTCATAATGACCTTGATGAGTCTGAAAGGCTGTTTTGGGAACGTCTTCTTCACTCATTTGAATTTGGTGATAGCCCGACTTCAAATCGATTTTGGAAAAGTATGCAGCCCCAAATAGTTCGTCCAGTAATTCTTCGATCACAGGAATGGGAAACTTGTCCGGAATTTTCGCTTTATTCAGTGCTCTATAGTCAATACAGAACCGCCAACTGCCATCTTTCTTTTTTGCTAAAATTACCGGGCTAGAATACGGGCTATTACTGGGCCGAATTATGCCTTCCTGTAACATTTCTGCAACCTGTTTCTCGATCTCATTCTTCTGTAAGTGTGGATATCGATAAGGACGGACATTTATAGGACCCGTCCCATCTTTGAGGACAATCTTGTGATCTACAAGTCTGTTTGGAGGTAAGCCTATGGGTTTGGAAAAAACCGCTTAAAAACGCTCTGTCACATGTTGTAATTGGGTCAACTGAAGATGATCAAGTTGTTGCTCCTCACCTTGAGTTGCTCCCTCTTGATCTCGGAGCAGGTCTGAATAGAAAAGTATCATGGCAGCAGCCTCAACATCTGAAGCCCTCCCAAAGACCTTCGCTGAAAATCCCTTCTTCTGCATGCTATAGTCTCCCTTGATTTGGGTGGGTGACCCTTGATAGCGAAAAGACATGGTAAAAGTCTTCCAATTGTGTTGTACCTCACCTAATGAAGCCAACCAGCTCATCCCGAGGATGACATCCACACCACCAAGATCAAACAAGAAAAAGTCTCAAGTGTAAACATAACACTGCATCTTTAGGATCAGATTCTGGCAATATCCCTGAGATTCCTGTCGGTGTCCATTTCCCAGCTGAACCCCAAAACTTCTAGTAGGTTGAATCGGCCAGTTCATCCTTGAGATTAGGTCCCTTGCTACAAAGTTGTGACTAGCGCCACTATCAATCAGAATGGTAACCCCAACACCAGCCATTTCTCCCCATAGTTTCATGGTTTTTGGAGGCGTAATGTTCCTCTGGACCAGTTGAGATAATTCCATCCATTGGCAGTGGTATTGATCCCCCACTACATCATTGGTCTCCTCTGGTTCCTGTTTGTCATTCTCTTCTATGTTGTCGCCTTCGTCCTCCCCAAGGATAGTGATTCGCAGACTCCCTTCTGGACACTTATGTCCAAAACCAAAGGCTAAACCACATCTAAAACAGCGGCCCTCCTCTTTTCGTTTTAAAAATTTAGCGTATGGCAATTGTCTAGCTCCCTTGTTTCTTGAAAAGGTGCCAGCACTGCCGGAATGCGGGTTATTTGATCCACACGAAGAAACCCCTTTTGGAGCTGTCATGATGTTCCGTGCTCCAGTAGTAGCTGGGCGTGCCTGGGATGCGCTATAATTGCCTGCTGTATTGGCTGTTTAACTCGCTGGGTTGCTAATCACGACGCTTCCCTTATGTTGAAAACGCAGAGGAAAACAAACCCTTTGAGAAGGAGGCTGACCACGAGCAAGGCGGAGTTCTTCATCCACATCTCTTGCAACTTCCATGGCACGCAAGACCTCTGTCGGCCGGAAAGATCGCACCCTACATCGAATCTCCGGCTGGAGACTGCCCAAGAAGTATCCCAACATCTGTTCTTCTGATGGATCAGGGATTTGAGCCACCAAAATTTCGAATTCCCTCAAATAAACTTCCACGGACTCCTCCTGTTTGAGAGTTTTTAAACACTCGAAAACATTGCCCTTACTACCTTCACCAAAACGCTGAAGCATGAGTGGGGTTAAAGATTGCCAAGAAAGAGATGGATTGCGTTTTCGAATGAAACGATACTAGTGTACCGCCTCCCCTTCCATGCTAATGAATGCCAATCGAATCTTCTCTTCTTCTTTCAATTGATTTACTTCGAAAAAAATTTCAGCTCTAGCTATCCAAGACAGAGGATCTGTTCCATCGAAGACCGGTAGTTCCACCTTCTTGGTCCAAAAGCGTGGTTCAAAAACCACCTCAGATTCGGTATTGCTCTCCGACTTGGTATCGGAGGGGTCTTTCTGTAGTCGTTCCAGCTGCTGCAGTACGTGATTCATGATGCCTTCTACCCTCTGGATGCCGCCTCTGAGATCAGCTATGTCTTCTCCATGGGTCATCAAGGTGCGGTCTAAGGTGTCTAGACGTGAATCCATCTGGAATGGTAGAGGAAAGAGCAGGTCGAACCAATTGTTAGGGTATTGAATATCCCTAATAGTAGAGAAAACAAGAGAAACAGAAAATAGAAGAATATACGGAAAATACTGGGAGCAAACTGAATTTATTCAAGAAGGAAACCTTCTTCCAAGGGAAAACCCTTTACAATTTCTAATTCTTCTCTACCCCTTCCTCTAATGAGAATACTCTTATTTATAATATCCTAATCCAACTAATTGATAAAGAGAGAATAATAAAGATAAAGATAGAATAATAAAGATAGATGGCCCTAAAGATTAAACTAATAACTAATTCGATCCTATCTCCCGTGTAGGGGCTTTCTTCCTTCTAGAATAGACCCTCTAGATAACTGGTCTATCTTGAGATCTAACAGTTTTACTCCCCGTGGATTGAGAAATATTTTTGTATAATGTGTTTGTGTTGTGAATAAGATTAGTGTAATAAATAGTTATATTGGGATTATGAAATTATAATTGAAATTGTATATAAGTGATAAATTGAATATATGATGAATTGTAGAATAATATATTACTTTGAGATTATAATATTGTTATGGACATTGAGTATAAGTGCTAAGTTGAATGTGTTAAATTGCGAGATACACGTAAACATGAGATGATTGATTGTGGCATAATGAGATGTAAAGTTGTGAACATGAGTTTTAGTTGTGAATAAGTGTGTGATTAACACTTGATGTGACATTACTTGTGTTGTGAGCTGTGAATTATATAATAACCCGACTAGTGTTTATCTTGAGAAAAATGTTGATGCACAATGTTAAAGGGAAAATGTAGGTTTCCTAGTTAGGAACCAGTGTTAAATTGTAGTGCAATGTGTTAAACATGTTTGAAACACGAGTGTGAGGTCGTGGGTATTGTATAATTCATGAACAGTGTCTGCTTATAATATTATTGTTGAAATCGAGTATAAGTACAAAGTTGAACATGTGTTAATTTGTGAGATACATGTAAACCTGTGATGGTGGACTGTGACATTATGAGATGTTAAATTATGGGCATGATATTTGACTGTGAATAAGTGTGTGTGTTTAACGCTTGATGTGACAATAATTTTGTTGTGAGCTATGAATTATACAATAATCTGACCAATGTTTATATTGAGAAAAATGTTTAGCACAGTGTTAAAGAGAAAGTGTAGGTTCCTAGTTAGGAACCAGTGTTAAATTGTAGCGCAATGTGTTAAACGTGTTTGAAACACGAGTGTGAGGTCATGTATGTTGTATAATTCATGAGTGGTGTCTGCCTGCAAAAAAATATTTTAGGGGTTGGACCTGAATCAGGAAGGTGAGGCCCTAACGAATTCTTCAAAGTCTAGGCCTTGGGGGTAAAGACACTCGGTTTGAGTGCTCCTTTAAGCCTATGTTGATCTCATATGGTTGGAGTATTCTCGCAAAATGGAGTAACCCTGACTAGTCACCTTATGATTTTACTTAGTGAGAGTGACCTGACATAACCATTGTGTGGTGTGTCTTGTTATGTACTCCTAAGCGCCCCATGGTGGTTTTTCACTGACATGGTACCACATTGCATGTAGGCTTGAGTCTTAATATAATTGTTGTATAACGCTTGCTAATTGTTTATTATGAAATTAATAAGTGTTATTGCGTCTTGACTCGAGTGTGTGATTCATGTGTAATGTGATTAATGATTGAAAAACGAATTTTAAAGATAAAGTGGTGAGGTGACATGAGTTGTATTAAGATGAGTTATGTTATAAATATTTCCATAATTTATTTTGATTACGTCTTGTTTATTTGTTTTGTTATTTTTTTTGTGATAACTCATTCCCTGTGTGCTATTTGTGTTTGGATCCTGTGATGATATCGAACCTTGTGTTTGTGGGAGCAGATGATTAGGTGGATGACTTTAAAGAACCTCATGCCAGAGGATGTTGACATACAATGCTCTGATAGGATATGACATTGGGGATGATTTTTTACTTTAATTGCATGATGTTATTTTATTTTATTTTACCTCACTGATTTAACAAAACATTTTTTTGTAAATTTTGACGGCCTTGTTTTGAGCCGAATATATTTTTAATAAGTCTTATTTGGTAATAGTGAAGTGAATGTGAACCTTTTATCCATGTGAATTTGTTGATCAATATTTTTATATGTTTTATTTATTTATATGTATGTTGGGGTAGAGGGTGTCACACGAATTCCATTTGAATATATTATATAAACCAAGTGTGTTGATGCACAACAGCCATGCCAACACAATTGGAGCAAAAAGGAATCCCACCCTATGTGTATCATAGTGTTGTAGTACAAACAAATCCAATATAAAAATAAGTTATTGATGAGAATGACAACATCTGCAAACGTAGATCAATTGGTTCAAAAATAGAAACAAGGAAGCTATAAAATCCTGCAAATTTCAACTAATATGATAAGCTATCGAACAAACTATTTTTCCATTTATTTGGAATTGAAAGATAGAAAATGCCATCAGTGAAACTTACACTGTTGGTGTTTCTTGGACATAGATACCTCAACACCAGTTACTGCTGAGAAAAATACACAAATGGATGGGCTAGTCAACAAGTTGATGAGATATTATTTGAAAAAAAACATGGTTAACATTAATCTCTTCATTGGTCTCTGAATGCTCAATATCTTCAGCAAATGTGCTTGTGTAAACATACAAGGGAGAAATGCTCAAGTCCTTATATCTTCATTGGATAGGTTAAGCTAAAGTTGATCAAAATGATAGTATAAAGTAGTAAATAAGAACAATATCTAATACTGACTACTGAAGTACATAAGTAAGTGGAAATAATTGTTTTGAAATTCATACCACTTTGTCTCCAAAACCTTCTTCTTGAACTTAGAGGCGCTCAAACATGGGTCCACATCAGCTCCTCCCATTGACATTTGTAAATTTGACACAACATTTACATGTTAAGACATAATGAATAGTGTTAATAACTTTTTGTATTGTCAATAAATAAAATAGAAAAATCAATATCATTAGATCAACATTCAAGAGTGTAGTTGTCGAACCTCAAATTTGTTGACCTGCAAAATCATTACAATCCAAATTCTTATCTTCAGAATGACCTGCAAAATGTAAGGCTTGGTTGCACAAAATACATTTATCCTATTGACACAACTACCTACTGCGAATACAATGCACTGTCCAAAGGCTTTGGTCCAAACAAAATGAGATAATGAAATATGTATATTTAATCTCAAATAATTGTCAACAATTGTACGAAATTGGAAGTTATCTTTACAGTAATAATGAAATACACCGTAGTGGTTTGTCCTATATCATCTAAATCTTTCTAAATTAACTGTCTTTAACTTTTACAAAATAAGCTGCCCATTTGTTGTAAATTGTTGTTATGGTCTCCTTGTCTAATGGTGTGCCATCAGCAAACCACTACATAATATGAAATACACAAATTAGTCACATACATGTAAAATGAATAAAAAGTGATAGTCAACTATTAAGTTCAACTTGTTAAAGTAAATATACCATGACCCAATCATTCTTCAAACCCCCGCTTACTATGTTCCACATCCAATGTATGACATGATAGCAACACTCATAGCCTTCACTTTGAACATGGCTCTACATTCAATATGAAAAATAATAGAATTTGAGAATTACGAACTTAGAAAACATCACTAGTCTAAAATAAGGATGCATTAAATGACTAACCTTTACTTCAATCCATTGAGGTGCAGCTTGATCAATTTTACCATCCACAATAGTCTTTAAAGTCTTCATTGCACTGGTTACAAAAAAACATCAATGTATATACATTTTAAAACTATTTAACAACCCAACTTTACAGTACATTAAATGAGTTATAATATAAAACTTAACTTGTTAATTGTAGCTTTGATATGAATATCCGGCTTCTTACGCAACGAACAAAACTAGACAACAATGACATTCCTAGGACATAGAACAACCAGGTGCCAATGGGCCCTGAATTCGACAATAATTAGGTTCATATTGTGCACATATTTCTCGTACAACCATTTGCATAAATTGTACTTATTGATTCAAGTAAGCTCCTAGGTAGACCTCTCATTGGGATTCCTTCACCCATGTTTCAATGTAATGCTGACATTCAGCACGCCTATCCTTTGCATTGTGTATGGACTGAGGCTCAAGGAATCCATACACTGAAGCATGACCTAAGCTTGAACTTCACTCATCCATAAACCTATTTTGAAAATTTCAAATGAAAATTACTAATCATGTATATCAAAAGGAAAGTTAATTATTACTCAATGATATGAAATTTACTTACATCATCCATAATTGTAGTATAGCTATGTTCAGACATTTGTCACCTAATATTATTTCATTTACATCAGAATATGTTAAGAAGAAGGATGCATTTGTATTTGGAAGACCAAATTTCTTCCCATCCCACAATAACTCAACAGGCTTCTTGTAAATGTCATACAGGGTCCTAATCAGCTGACACAACAAATCATTTGTAGATTCCTCATTTGATCTTTGAACAGGTTCATTCACCTTCTTTAGAGTAATACTTGAATCCTATATGGTTAATGAAAAGAAGAATTAAAGTAATGTTAGTATCTAATTAATATCAATCTACGATTGTGTTAATACATGTTAAACAAAATAACAATTACCTCATGTGATACAATTTTGACAAGATTTGTTGGCCATGCAATGAATGTGTGAAGGGCCTGCCTGACATACTAGATTTCTGAAGTCGAAAAGGGGACTTGAGCTTCACCGTCAACAACTTTTTCAACACTGACCCTTTCCACATCATCTGCATAAGCCACGCTGTGTATGGTAGAACCCCCCTCATATACTTTTCCCAATGCCACCAGGTGTGTACAATGATCATGTTGCACATACAACCCCATAGTCGGCATCATATGACCAATATGTTCTTCCCCTAATGGATTGGCGGCAGTTTCAACATTGCTCCCCTTTTGATGCAATCCTCCCTAGGAAGGGACCAATCACTAGAACCATGAGCAAGAGGCTCCAAGAAGATTGGGCTAGAGCTGCTGAAGAAGGCCATAGGGTTCTCATGAACCTTAGGGTAGATTTCTGAGCCCATGGGCCAAGGTTGGGTCCAATTATCTTTGTACATATTAGACTAGGATGTCATTATATTTGGTCCTTGTATTTAGGGCTCCATATTGTAGGTAGGGTACCCTAGAAATATAGGATTTTTCAGCCCTTGTATTTTAGGGCACCTAGACTAGTTTTTGTATTAGGGGTAGTTTTGTAATTTCACATGCACTAAGTGGATATTTGATGTGTGTGGTTGGAAATAAATTTAATTGAATTGGTAGAAGCCCAATCCAATTAAATTTTAGAGGGGGAGGTGAGCATTTGCTTACTACACCCCATTGCCACATCATATAGTCACCCTTTGTGCATGTCCTTCATGCTTTTCATGCCTCATGACACCTAAGCACACTTAGTGGAGAATCTTGGAATTGATCTTGGATTAGTGGGCTGAACCATAACTAAAATTCACTAATCATAATTAGTGAAATTTTGGCTCCAAAGTTTGGCTCCACAAATTCAATTTCAAATTCAAGTGAAATTTGAATTTCCCTCCAATTTTGTGTGACACTTAGGCTATAAATAGAGGTCATGTGTGTGCATTTTTTTCAACTTTGATCATTTGAATATTAACTTCAGATTTCAGAGCTCTTTTTGAGCACAAAATTTCGTGCTTTTCTCTCCCTCTCCCTTCATTCATCTCCTTCTTCCTCCAAGCTCTTATCCATGGCCTCCTATGGTGGTGAGCTTCTTCTAGACTCATCTTCTCCATGAAGTGGCGTCTCCTCTTTCTCTTCCTTCTCCATTTCGCTGCCATTTATCTTCCAAGAAGCAAAGGAATCCATTGATGAAGAAGATCCTAGGCCTACAAGCTCCAATGGAGCTTACATCACCTTTGTGCTCACATGTGCACCTAATAACTATATATCCGCCTCAATCGAGGGTGAGTACTGCGATCCCCTTTGGGATAACTCTATTTTGATCACCTCCTTCAACTCTTCCTTCATTTTCTCTATGCTTCGTTTGTTTTCTTGTTCCAACTTATTCCTCCACTCTTCCTTAAGAGTTCCAATAATAACTGATTGTTGATCAGCTAGTTGTTGTTGGGTGATGGATGTAGAGGAACTGCTGGAGCCACGTGATGCCCTTCCATAGTAATGAATGATTTTCATACCAGACCCCGTTGCACGAACTTGACCTGGGTGCTCTGGTCACCCAATGACAGTACTGAGTATGTCATCACGACCATGGGGAACAAAGGTACCCTGAGTTGTTTCTTCTTGTAAACAATCCTATACTAAGCACGACATACACAAAAAAAAAATGAAAAATAATTTATTTAACAATAAAACATTTATGAAATTATATTTTGAGCGTGAACTCACAATTCTATCAGATATTTCTTGTGCCGCCTGAGATGTCATCTGCCCATATCGCTTAGTGCGGACTAACTTCCATTTCACATGTCTTTCAATGGGAGATGGAGGGTCCTTAATCAATGGTGTATTCTCAGTCAGTGTTTCCTGCTATTGTCTTTTCTTCCTTTTCTTGTCTAATAGATTTTTTCCAAACAAATCATAACCCCCGTGAGACAGTATGTGGGGGAAGTCATTTGTATTTTTGAATCTCCTATGCCTTTTTGCTAATTTTCTGTCGTACTCAATATAATATTTGCATCTAGTTAATTCAAATCATTTGCATATATTTGAATTCAAATTTAAAGTAAAACACATGGACACCTAACCTGCCAGTTTGCGATCTTACGGCTTGCAGCAAATTCCTCCTAAGTTTATTGATCCAGACCATATTTTATAGAAGGATCTTCTTTATCTTGACCCTCATGTTAGCATACACAAATTTAGTGGTCAATGTAGACTTAAATTGCCTCCATCTACTGGCCATCATGGACATCACCTTCTTCTTGGCATTTGGGGTTTCTGGGATATCAAATTTGACCTGCAAAACATATTGCAGTGTAACATTTACTACATGTCTACATTAACAAGTGTTTAATAGAAGAAGATTAATACACCTCCCTTTTAAGTAGACTTACCAAAATGTCATCCCATACTAGGTCCTTTAGAGATTCGGGAACATGTTTCCAATTATCATGTACAATAGGAATCTTTTCTCGAGCTACAACCCCTAGATAGTTAGGGAACTTCTATTTTTGTGGGCCTGATCCTCTCCCAGTTGCAGGGTCGATATGAACTACCGGTCTGGGCTGATGCAAGGTTCGTAAAGTCAACCTTCTTAGCCGTGTCGATTGTCTACTCTTCCTCGATGTCAGCTCTGAATGACCATCTGAATGCGGAGGGGACCTTGGCGGTGTTCCCATGGCCTTGGGCAAATAAAACAAATTCGTTAATGTACATAAATTACAAATAGCATAAACGTAACAAATTGTAAAAATGCACATAAAAGAAATTGGTTACAAATAACATGATATGATAAACATTACTTTGACACAACGCAGTTACATGGGAATATTCTCCCATAGACCTTCATCATGATTATTACGATTTGCATGTACGTCATCGACCTCATTTTCTTCAATTGTAGAAGGCATTTTTGTGGAAAAAGTAGGCATCTCAAAAAATGTCAAATGTTGAATCATTATTATAATCACTGATACCAATTGGTCTTCCTTGTAGAACCACTGACAATGTTAAATTACACGGATCTTGGATGTAAAATACTTGCCTAACTTGTTCTGCCATAATGAAAGGTTCGTCCTTGTAACCCACCTTATTACGGTCTACTAAAGTAAATCCCAATTGATCTTGGTGCACACCAGTACTTTCATTAACCCGCTTACATTTGAAAACAGGCACCCTGAATCAAATACAATCAAGCTCCCAGATTTCTTCAATGACTCCAAAGTAAGGCATCAAGGCTTGAATCGGGTTGTTATCTGATGCACTACAAAAGTGTTCAGAATGAACCTCAACACTCACCCCACTATTCTGCATACTACTTTTATCATCTTATGACTTTGTATAGAATGAATAATTGTTGATATCATATCCCTTCCAAGTAAGGACATTAAGATTTGGGCTAACAGCCAACAGTCTTAATGTTTTGGAAGCACTCTCATCAGCGAAGATTGTTTCTTTAAACCAATTTATAAAAGTTCTATTATGCTCTTGCAACACTTTCATCGTGTTCATTTTTGGGTGAATAGCTGTCAGATATTCTTTGTGAGTACGTATGTAAGGAAGAACCTCTTGTGTGTTATTCTAGATGTACAAATGCACTTGTGAGACATCATGTCGAGTCATTGTTACAACATTGTATCCTCGTGTACCCTTACCTACCCATGTCCGATCATGATGACTTTCAAGAAGCCCAACAAATTCAAGGCTATCAATGTATTGGGTACAAAACTCAATAGCCTCTTCAGCAACATACCTTTCAATAATGGAAGCTTCTGGTTTGTATTGATTCTTGGTGTAACCCTTTAGCACCTTCAAGTACCGCTTAACTGGATACATCCACCGTAAAAAGAAAAAAAGGACCACATAACCGGATCTCCCTGACGAGATGAACAATTAAGTGAACCATTATGTCAAAAAATGATGGAGGAAAATACATCTCCAATTGACAAAGGACAGTGACAACCTCATTCTCCAAATCATCTAATTGTCAAGGGTCAATGACTTTGTTACAGATAGCATTAAAAAGAAAGCACAAACGAGTTATGGCAAGCCTAACTTTGTCAGGCAGGATACCCCGAATCGCTACAACCAATAATTATTGCATTAACACGTGGCAATCATGAGATTTCAAGCCAACCAACTTCAGATCATTGAGGGCTACAAGGATCTTGATATTTGAATAGTATCCTTGTGGGACTTTTACACTCCATAGACATTGACAAAAACTTATCTTCTCTGCTGGGGGCAGATACGTTCGTCGACCTTGTGATATCAGATGCAACTGCTCTTGTATTCCCATGTCAACTAGGTCTTGATGACATTTCAAACCATCCTGTGTCTTCCCTTTAATGTTAAGAAGGGTACTAATTAAACTATCATAGACATTTTTCTTGACATGCATTACGTCTAGACAGTGACACACATGTAGATCAGACCAGTAAGGAAGATAAAAGAATATTGACCTTTTCTTCCATATGTTCGTCTCAAATGATGTCTTCTTTTGGGTCTTCCCAAAGATAGTTATGATGTTCTTCACCCGATTATAAACTTCGTTTCCAGGTAATGGTTGTGGCACACTTTCATTCTCCTAACTTCACTAAAAGCTTTCTTCAATCGTCAATACGGGTGATAAGGTTTCAGAAATCTTCGGTGCCTGCTATATACTATTTTCTTTCCATGTTTTAGTTGGATGAAGCTGGTGTTTCTCTCACATATAGGGCATGCATAATGTCCTTTGACACTATATCCACTTAAATTTCCATATGTTGGAAAGTTTTAATAGTACAAAACACCATTGAATGTAACGTGAAGGTCTGTTGCAGATTGGCATCCCACACATCAACCCCGTCTTCCCACAATTTTGTCAAGTCTTCAATCAACAGACTAAGATACATATCAATATCATTGCCAGGCTACCTTGGACCCGCTATCATCATACAAAGCATAATGTATTTTCGCTTGATACACAACCAAGGAGGGAGATTGTAAATCATCAGCAAAACAGGCCATGAACTATGGTTTGTGCTTAAGTTACCAAAATGATTCATTCCATCTGAAGCAAGACCAAGCCTTAGGTTTCTTGGTTCCTCCCTAAAATATGGATACAAACTATCAATTGTCTTCCATTGCGGAGAATCGGCCGGATGTCGGAGCAATCCATCACTTTTCCTGCCATCTGCATGCCATTTAAGGTTTTTTGCATCATTTTGATTAGCAAACAATCAGTTAAAACTTGGTATTATTGGAAGATACCAACACACCTTAGCTGGACAACTATTGTATATGGTCACATCATCAATGTAGTCATCATCCTTAACTTTGTACTGTGATACCCCACATGTGGGGCACTTACGGAGTTCTACAAACTGATTTTTGTACAATATGCAATCATTAGGGCATGCATGGATTTTTGTACTCCATTTCCGCAGGACATAAAATCTTTTTCCCCTCGTACTAATTCTTTGGCAATGTGTTGTTTTCAGGAAGCATCTTCTTCAATGACACAAGCAAGTCAGTGAAACTTTTGTCACTCCACCCAAATCTTGCCTTCAAGTTCACCAAAGCTAACACCGCTAACAACCTTGTAAAACTTGTGCATCCTTCATACAATGGCTTCCTTGAATCACTTTCTATTTTCTCATACAAAGGTGTATGTGCTTGCTGAAAACAGTCTTGTCCAAGATCACGAATCATGTCTTCTATATGATCTCTGATGTCTTCATCAACCGGCTCGGTGCGACAAATTGTTGGCATGTCAGGCAATTTCCCGTGCCATATCCATTTTGTGTAGTTGGGAATGATCCCGTCACATATAAGATGTGACCTTATCTTGTTTACTGAGTGGCATTTCCCATTCACACATTTGACACATGGACAAAAAAATTTTCCCCCCAAACTTTGTACATTTCGTTCAGTAAATAGTAAGAATAGTTCAACCTCATGCTGATATTCATCAATGATGCGTGATGCTTTCATCCAACTTCGATCCATGTTTCCCTTTTGCTGTCACACTTCATTAAGTTATCTATGATGCATGATAACCTCACTTTTTTTCTTTAAAGGTGTGACCCTATCCCATTCAGGAAGACATTTTTATAGGAGATTCATACGTAAAGGTTTACTCTCTTTTTTGAGATTTGATGAAATTTTGGCAGCATTTCGCATTGATCTCCAGGAATATAACATGAAAGTGGTGACATATGACACATCCACCATAGTCAAGTATGCACCCGAAGAACAAAGCGAAATACATTATACCGAAATTTCTTCAAACCTTAGAAAAGAGAATTTACCTATAAAAATAAGTTTTTCCAAATTGTCCAAACGGACAATTCAAGACTCAATACATCAATTAATCCAAACTATCAATATTAATCAATGTATTGAATCTCAAACGGGAAACTAAGGTTCACTCACAATGGATGTAACTACTAATATAAAACAATACTCATGTATCAACAAGCATGTAATAAGCACGATATTGTCACAAATAAATAAATACCTTAGAAGATGATGACTAACAACCAGAAGGAGTGCGGTGATGCAGTGTTATAGACTAGTGAAAATATCGACTTGATTACACTGGTAACGTGATACGAGTTAACTGCTTCTCAAGAGCATATATAATCTATAAGGTCAATCGGGGAAATAATTAGAACATGCAGTAAAACAATGCACACTCAGGCACAATGTCAACTATTAAGTCTTTATGAAATGAAGTTACAACAGACCGACCAGACTTGCGAATAAAAATTGTACCATGCCTCTACTATGGACACAATTCAAAATTTGATGTATGCAAAAAATGGAAAATGAAGCATTTGTAATTACAATAGAAACTTTTATCCAACTTATTCAAAGAAACCATACCTACTGGAGAAAATACATCAAGGACCACCTATTTGCATTTTTCTTACAGTTTAGGCAATTGAACAATGGATTTTTACAACATCCATAGTTGAACTTGTTGTGACACCCTCTACCCCTCATCTATATACTAACAAAGGAATAAAAATTCAAATATTAATTAAAAGTATTTTTTTAAAACATTTTTAAATACAAGCCTTTCAAAGGGATAAAAGGTTCACAATCACTTTCTTCTACATCATTTTTAAACTTGTCCAAATAAATAATAAAGTCATCGGCTCAAACAAGGCCGTCTGAGACTTCATAGAATTAATATAAAACCCTATACCCCAATGTCACATCCTATCAGAGCGTTGTGTCTCGATGTTCTTCAGCACAATATTCCTTAAAGCAGTTCACCTAGTCATCTGCTCCCCCGAACACAAAGTTCAAGATCATCACAGGATCCAAACACAAACAACAAACCGGGAGTGAGTTATCACATTCCTAACTAATAGAGAAACAAGACAACTAGATATACATATCATATAAACCAAATAAAACTTACTTACACATAATTCATGTAATTTCACCGCTTTGTCATTCAAAGTTCACTTTTCATCCATCAATCACACTTTTCAATCATTAATCACATTAAACAAGAATCACACGCTCTGATCAAGACATAATAACACCTCAATTTCATAATAAACAATTAGCAAGCGCATGAGACAGTTATGCTAAGACTCAAGCCTATATGCAATGTGGTACCATGTTAGTGAAAAACCACCCTGGGGCGCTTAGGAGTACATAACAAGACACACCACACAATGGGTTTGTCAGGTCACTCTCACTAAGTAAGATCATAGGGAGACCAGTCAGGGTCACGATGTTTTGCGAGAATACTCCAACCATATGGGATCAACATAGGCTTAAAGGAGCACTCAAACCCGGTGACCCCCAAGGCCTACACTCCGAAGAGTCCGTCAGGGCCTCTCCCTCCTGATTCAGGTCCAACCCCTAAAATCATTTTAGCACACAGACACTGCTCGTGAATTATACAATACCCACGGCCTCACACTCGTGTTTTAAACACGTACAACATATTGCGCTACAATTTAACACTGGTTCCTAAATAGGAAACCTACACTTTCTCTTTAACACTGGTTCCTAAATAGGAAACCTACACTTTCTCTTTAACACTGTGCATTTACACTTTTCTCAAGATAACACTGGTCGGGTTATTGTACAATTCACAGCTTACAACACAAATAATGTCACATCAAGAATTAATCACACACTTATTTACAACCAAAATTCATTCATAATTTCACATCTCATAATGTCACAATCCACCATCACATATTTCATTTATAAGCACTGCTCATGAATTATACAATACCCCCGACCTCACACTCGTGTTTCAAACATGTTTAACACATTGTGCTACAATTTAACACTGGTTCCTGAATAGGAAACCTACATTTTCTCTTAAACACTGCGCATCAACGTTTTTCTCAAGATAACACTGGTCGGGTTATTGTATAATTCATAGCTCACAATATAATTATTGTCACATCAAGTGTCAAACACACACACTTATTCACAATCAAATATCATGCCCACAATTTAACATCTCATAATATCACATCAATCATCTCATTTTTACATGTATCTCGCAAATTGACACATTCAACTTTGTACTACTCAATCTTCACTATAAGATTATAATACCATTATAATAACTTATTACACCTTATAACTCATACACATCACACAATAATAATATTTGCTTGATACAAAACATATATATGTATATGTATATAGTAAATTAAACAACATTGTTTTCAATCAAAGGATTTCTATAACAATTAATTTGATATTACATCAAAAGAAATTACCACTAGACATTAACCTTACAATTTTCTTTAATTTATTATTCTAGTATTACAATAATTATATACACATAACATGTTGATCATCGTCGTAGAAAAATTAGAAAAAGATAATAATTTGTATAAAATAAGTCATTGAATAATATTATTTAAAATATATTTTACGTTAATAAAAAGAGCTTAATTTTTCTAAGGGGTTCACACTCAACACAAGAACACATCAATTTCATAGCAATTTCTCATTGGGACATCAACTGATTCATCAAACATATATAATTCACTGTAATAATTAAAAGGATAAAATAAAAATTGCAAAAACACCCAAAAACTCATTCCAATTGATATCTCTAAGGATCCCTACACATGTTCTCACTAATTTCCAATTGTGAATAACTCATCCCTTACCTCTAAGCGAACTCACATGTCTTTAGCCAGCAATAGCAGCATCTCTAGCAGTTCCCTGAGATTCCTCCAGTTATTCCCCCGACTGCTCCGATAGAATTCCCAAACGTCAGAGAGACGGAGAAGAGATTGAAGCCTCCACTTGTACTGTCTTCATGCGATTCCTTTTTCTCCATCCACGAATATTACCTAGCAAATCCCAACGGTGAAAGTGTGCGAAATTTAATTTCGAACAACATATCCAAATTTCATGAAAATCCAACGGTTAACAAAATCCGGATCGTAATTTTACTGAGACCGTTTTGGGTTTCTATGGGAAAGGAAAAGGCTACAATGCGAAAGGTATTTCTCTCAGCTTAAACATGATATCAAAATTCCCAACGGTGAGAATGCTCAGAATTGGGCTGCAAACATAGTTCTAAAATTTCACGACGATCCAACGGTGAAAGAGTTTGAGTTCGTCGTTTTTTTGTGATAGGTTAGGTGGCCTGCGGGAAAAAGAGAGGGTTTTGGGAGAAGAGAGAAGAAACGAAATTGTGAGGCAGAGGAGACTGAAGAGTCAGTCTGAAAACTGACCTAGCATGTTGCTATTTATAGCTAGGGGCATTTACAACCTATTATTTACTCTATTTATTTATTTATTATTTATTATTTTATAAAAACAAACTTTATTTTATTCTCTATCAAACAAATAAATAAAATACCCTTTTTATTTTCTCTCAAATCATTATTTTAATTAATAATTATATCTCCTTATTTATTTATTTATAAAATCTCATCATTTTTTTAAAACTCTATTTATTTATAAATAACAATCTTTTTTAATCTAGTTTACGAAAATTGGGATGTTACACTTGCTATGGCAAAATGTTGAAATTTTGTTACCAAAAAGGGTCGAGGTTAGCCTCGGGTTGAACCACAAGTTGTATTAGTGTTATTGGATATATCATGGACCATAACCAATTAGTTTCTTCTATATGGTTAATTAGGGTTCCTATAAATCCCTAATGGCCAATATTGGTATATACTCATTACATTCGGAAGGTATAGGTTCACCAAAGCACACCACACCACACCACTTAAAAGGAAGCACATTGAATTAAATGGCTAATCTAAAAGCATTCAACATGACAACCGTATTTAGAATAAGGAACTTGAAATCCCTAACGAAACTATTCCCTTGTCTAAAGATCCTTGTGTAAATTGTCTAGTTGCTCCCCAAGCCTTAGGACACAATCCTCATGTTGTCTTAGTGAACCATTTTTGTCATTTAATTCTGTTACAAGTTCTAAACATTGGAGTTGGGCTGATTGAACTGATGCAACACTTGCATCAGCAGTTGCTCTCATTGCTACAAGCTATGTTCTAAGATCATCCAACTCCTTTAGATACTGTATCAAGATTAAAATATATGTTGTGAGTAAATGATACTCAGGCTACAACTTGGGATTGTTTCACTTTTGAATTTATGTTGCAACTTGCGGCAGATAAACAATCACTCAGAATTTAATGGATTTTAGTGTATATTTTACAAAGAAGCATAATACAAGCTAGCAAAATAATTAGAAACATGATACATCAATATATATATCTAATAATATCTAAGGGGGTATGATACCAATAAAAAAATTGAGCTTACAATGCTTAAGTCAATTAATACTTAGAAGTTTAATGGTCTGTAATTCTTTTTTTTTTTTTTTTTGCGTGTGTGTACAATGCTCTGTAATTCATTAGACAATACTTGAGGCCCAGGCACAATGAATGTGTAGTGCTTCAGCTTATTTACAAATGGTTTGTCAAATTTTCCTTTCCTTGTGAGTAATGAAACTGGTTTTGAGACTATTCAAATCTATGAAATCTTCACTTCGATTGTTGTATACTCGTACACAATTTTACTTCAATCATAATTTGTATTATTTGTGTTTTAGTTATATAAGATGAAGTGCTTATCTAACACAAGAATTCATGATACACCATCATTTATGCCAAATGATCATGATAAATTTGTTTCCATTACTAGTTAGACAAGTAATTATGCCTAATGCATTCTCAGTCACGACACAAATATGTATCGTAACCTCTTGGCTTTATTTACATGATTTTCATTCCATATTCCAATATCCTAGCTTTCATTAGCCAGAGTATTGTAATCACAATATTATGGAGCATGAATCTAATAGGCAGCTAATTCCTCCAAGTTCTCTTGATAAAAGCAACATAGTTGGAGCCCCAAGGTCAAATCCTCAAATTGGTTTTGAATACCAGATGGAAGTTACTTCCATGATAAAAGAATCAAAATGGCTTAAACTTCTAATGAATACTACTGATTCAGTACATACTGAAGTGGAGGATAATGTAGCTAATTTGAATAACTCATGGAGTGATGCTGATGTAAAAAGTTTTCTCCTTGGTTTGTTTATCTTTGGGAAGAATTTCCTAAATATAAAAAGATTCTTAGAGAACAAAGGGATGGGGGAAATACTATCGTTTTACTATGGGAAGTTTTATAAGTCTGATGAATAGCATAGATGGTTAGACTGCAAAAAATTAAAAGGGAGAAAATGTATGGCAAGACAAAAAAATTTGTGGTCGGAAGCAACATGAACTATTGTCTTGCTTGACTCACCATGTCTCAAAACATTTTAAAGATGCTTTGCAATAGGTATTCAACCTTGCTTTCTTTGAGAATCCCATGTCTTCAGTGTTGCTGTTGATGAACTACAATATGCATGTTTCAGCTACATTATTATTAGCTTAGCTTGTGTGAATGCATACTATGATGCATATGCATATTATTTAGAGCTTTATTATCAGTGGATTCTTATTCCCTTCAGTTCTTACTTTAGTCATTTATAATCAGGTTTCCAAGTCATATTCAGAGGGGAGAAATTATCTAGAAGAATATATCACTTTGTTTTGGTCTTCTTGTGGAAGTTGTAGGTATTGGTAAGGGGAAGGAAGACCTTACCCACCCAAATGTGGAACATGTGAAGAAAACCCAAGTGTTTTCAATACAAACTAGCAAATCTTGGTCTTCTCTTGGACCTAGTGATATAATCAAGCATTTGACTGGGGGATAACAATTTGTGCAAAGCCAAAAGTAATGATATCTTCTAGGAAGCTGTTTGGCCTCGCTTATTGGCAAAAGGTTAGAACTCGGAGAAACTAAAGAATCAAGGTTCTCTGAGCTCCAAAAATTTAGTGGCCTTTCTTTTCCCTGGTGTTAAAAAGTTTTCAAGAACAAAACTTGTGAAAGGTGATCATTACTTTGATTCTGTCAATGATGTCTTGAGCAAAGTGATAGCTGAACCAAATCTTCTTAAGCTTGAAGTCGTAGAAACTAAAGTTGGTGGTAGCAATGGGGAAGATGCAGAAACGGGATCCAACAAGGATGGTCAACCTGATAACCATCACCATCATTACCTCAAACACCAAGCTTCTACTAACAATGGAGACCATATAATGTATGCAATTTTTTATATTGGTTTGATGCACAGAGGGAAGCCATGTAATTTAAGCGAATTGAAATCTTTACATGGCAATTCGGTAGGTAAAGTTGACGTAGATGATGATGATATAGCATATAATAAAGGGAACATGCATATTAGTAAAACAAAACATAGGAAAGGTAAGCTTGATGACATTTCACCGAGTGGGACAAAAATTGCTAAGATATACAACAAAAAGAATAATAGTAATGCTGACTGCTAGAAAGGTAAACACAATAAAGATGCTACCACTCAAAAAGAAGTGAATGCTAACCCTGATCATGCAAACAATACGACAGAAAACCATGAAAATCAGAAGACCTGTGTGCCTGATGGCAATCAACCAAAGAGAATCAATTTAGTCAAAGAGCAAGATCAGGTCATTCAATTGTTGCAATTGCTCCTACCAAACGACAAAGACTCATTACTTAGGTTAAGGCTGAGACAAGCCACACTGTTAAGAACTCCTCAGGAGGCTTAGGATCAGAAAATTGGGACTCTCAGTCATCTTGAGTTCCATAAAATGCCAACAAGAAAGTCAGTAATCCACTCAGTCATCAGCAGGATGTGACTCTAATTTCTTCTTCAGCTGAAGTAAGTGTGGAATTAAAAAAAGAAGGAAAAAATTTTAATAAAGTCTGTCTTGACAAGGGTATTTCTTGTGACAAAGTTGCTAAATATGAATCACAACATTCCATCAACTTCAATGCACCTCAGGTTCCACTGAAGTTTGAAGATGGCGAAATGATGGCAATGGCAGAGGAGGATGAGTAGGGCCTAAAGCCAAATGATACAATTCCGAGGAGGAAGAGCACAAGAAATAGACCATTGACAGTTAGAGCATTGGAATATTTTGCAAATGAATTGTTGCTTGCACAAAGGAAACATAAAAGAAAAGACACCCTGACACTTAAAGACCCATTCAGCGCTTGCAGCCACAAGGCTCGCACCTAAGGTCTAAAGAATGTTGCATAGTCATAGCTCAGGTCATTATACTCCAGATCCAATAGTAAAACAACCTTTGAATGAAAGATTCTAGTGTCAATGAAAGTATAGCAAGCCTTTAGATTATATTAAATCGTAGTGGTTTATTTATTCTAGGAATTTCAGAAGTCACCTGTCGTGGTGAGGTTTCACTTTTGGAAACTTATGCTTCTCCCATCTAACTTTATTGCATTTGAAGTTAACTACTGATAATGTACAGAATTTTGATGAGTTTAAGGTTTTTTTTTTCTGGTAATTGTAAGTTTCATGAAACATGCTCGGAAGTACATAGCTATGAGTGGTTAAAAGAACAAATCAGAGGCCTGTTGAAAATGGCTTTTGAAAACATACCTTGCTTGTTAGCTTGTTGTGTATATTTTAATGTTCAGAGATCCCGCTCTTTCAGCTTTCTCTTTTTGTTTTGTTTATTCGTGTTCAAGCAACCAAGAAAAGCCCTGCATGTTTCTTCAAGTTTTATTATTTTTCAAATGTTCAAGCATTATTTTTACTTCTCAACTAGCCATGTCTATGATCTTAAACATATCATCAAATTACAATTTAGGGAGCAGTACTAACAACCTATAAATATAAAAGTGATTGTGGATTGATGGTCCAACAATGTCCAATATGAGAATCTAGTTGTTCCATTCAGGGGTGAACCTGACATTATATATGTAACTTGTGTCTGATTTGATGCCTCATATATCGTTATGAGAACCATTACTAGTAAACAAGGTAGAAAATTTGCTATTAAGCCTTTTCTACAAGGAGATAAATGGATTTCTACATGAGGTGCCCCATTTAAGTCTGAATTTTTACATCTCAGACAATTTGTACATAACCATATATATATAAATCGTGATTCGTGAATGATTGATTAGTTTATAATTTATTATTGATTGTGATAATCAACGGTTGAAACAACACAAAGTACAATGAGACCCAAACGCATTACCAATTTACATTGCTATTTTGCATACACCCTAATTTTTGTAAAATCCATGCAAACAATTGTAATCATATAAAAAAAGTGAAATTCATAAGCATGTTGCAAATTGTAGACAAAATGAAAGCTATAACAAATAAGGAGATGGGTACTTACTGCCCGATGGTCGGAGGCAGCTGGAAGCAATAGACAGAATGCGCTAGCTGTCATGGTAGGACGCGTGAGAGTCAGACAGAGAGTATTCACCTTGCTGCCCTCTTGCTGCTACATTTATCAACACAAGTTAATATATTAATTGTATTAAACTTCACAGTTTCATTTCATGTATATAGATAAACTCGTGAGACAGTGACACACCAAAGAGTTCTGAGTTGTCAAACCAGATATAGTCTTGCTTATTATTTGTTACTGAGGGATATAATAATATTGGCTATCATGCATACATGCACAGGGATTATCAATAATGAAACTTAAAGCCAATGCCAATAATTTGTTATTCCCCGCTTAGTTCAAACATCAAATTGCATGTTTATATGGGTAAGAGAAATCAAACTAGTTTGAAATGAAAAATAAAACAAAATTTAATTAACAATGTTCAATCTACCATCAAAATAATTGCAAAATCTAAGGTACAGTTCTACGACAAGATATAACTTATAAATATACATGACTCACAAGTACCAAGTACAAACTATTGGAATCTCTGAAGAGTTGGTGGTGTATATTAACTTGATAACCTCAGGCTCAAACAGATTTTGAAAATACAAATTAGAACTTAATTCTCTATGAAACCAAATTTTGTGTTCTACGTTAGATTATATATGGTCAGTATAAAATACAAATTCCAGAATTTTTATGCTACCTTGTATATGGTTAACACTTAATAGTATTAGATAATGGTTGATCCTTGTGTTCTACATTAGAACTTTGATCTCTATGAAACCAAATTTCATGGCTTTGATTTTTACCAAAACTAGACAAATTAGTTTAGGATTTTCTTTTATCATAGATTTATCATAGAAATAGTGTTGTTGCTAACTACAGAGGAAAGAAAAAAGATAACGTATATACTAACTATGTATGTAGTCACATACACTAACACATGCACTTATTCAATTTTTTTATAGTTTTATGACTTGATGACCTTTGAGTAAGATATTTCTTCGTATTTACTTTTTTTTTTTATCTATAACTGAAATTCAACATATTACTAAAGCTATAAATGAAGGGTAATTAAGATCAAACGATTATTTTGCACAATTGCAAGATGTTGATCTAGTAATGGTTAGGATTTACTTTTGTGTGTAGTTCAAAGCACAAAGGAGATTAACATAGTCTTGTGGGGTGGCATCATATATCAAACTTGGATCAAGTGCTTTGTTGGGGTCCATTTGACCAACTCCAATGGCAAGAGGGGAAGCATATTGACAATGGTAACCATAGCCCCTAATTGGATTTTGTGTATTATTAAGATGACTAGCTGTGGTTACTAGTGTAGACCTTATAACAGTAGCACTCGATTGAGGCTGTGCAGCTTTCAAAAGAGAAGCAACACCAGAAGCAACTTGTAGTCACTGAATAACATGACATTGGTGCCAATTATAGCTGCCAGTTTAGTAGGAACATAATCAGCAAGAACATTAGGGTCAGGTGCCATTATGTCAGGCTTCAAGACCCCATGATAATTGGTGAAGGACCTCTTCATGAGTTAAAGTTAACAGCTGGTGCCGGATATATATATATATATATATATATATATATATATATATATATATATATATATATATATATATATATATATATATAAGTATTTTTTATTTTATTTCCACAACTTATCACAAATTGATGAATACTTGTAACCTATACTATGCTTAAAAAGAACTATTTGTATGTTACCTGAGGCCTTATCCTCTTTGATTTTCACATTGATCCATGTCAATACTCGTTGATTAATTCTATCAATTTAGTCTTATGCTGAACTTATTCTTTACAAATCATCGCATAAAGAGAATAAAATTTGATGTGTTAAGTCGTTGAATTGGTGTTCATTGCAGGGTATTATTAGGGATTGCTTTCTCCTTGCTGATTTTTGGCTCCTTAGCCAACTCAAGATCAAGGGAATCGTGTGGGATATCAAATCATTGGTTTCTATCCATTGGAGGGATTCTATGCTTCATACACGGGTTGTTCACCATTGGTTATTATGTGTTAAGTCTAAGGAGTGATATTATTTTGTGAGAGCCTATGAAAATGTGCAATATAGTTGGTGAGTTTTCAAAGTTGATAACTATTGGATCTGATTAAAAAATGTGGTATTGTTTTGCTATCAGGCTATATGCATGTCAGAGTACAGAAAATTGAAGCTTTACATCATGCAAATTGTATATGGTTAGTGATTATTTCTTTCTATCTCTTTAAAACTTAATGTCTCTTGAGGAATAGGGTTGGAGATACAAACATCTTTAAAGCCTTTTTTTGTCATTTTTAATATTATAGTTATTATGCAAGTACAAAGGTGGTTTAGTTCTCAAGTTTCAATGGAACACCCCTCGTCTAAATCTTGAGGAGTCAAAGGCACATTTGTTTAAATTGAGTTTACTATATCAATTTACATTTCCATCCTTTCTTGTGTTTTTATTTTTAATTTTTAATTTATTTGTGGCTTACTTACATGAAAATAAAATACTGATCAAATCGATTTTATATGTATAAATAAATGATAGTGTTTGTACCGTTTGCATGATGATTACATTTTATTAATAATATAGTTGTTGGTTGATTAATTATTCAGGATCATTACATTAATTAATAAGTATGTTTTTCTCTTCCTTTGTCTCCATTTATATGGTTAACATCATAATACATATTTGTTTTATGAAATCCTCTTTTTGGATTTTATTAGTTCAGTGTATGCATGTGGTTCAATTGTGGTTAAATTTTTAATTTTTTTTCAAACACACATTCTAAAACGGTTCTCTGAAAAATCGCTTTAAAATGTCTATATTCTAAGACGGTTTTCTCAAAAAACCGTCATAGAATCTTTAATAAATTTTAATTTTTTTTAAAAAATACATTCTAAAACCGTTTTTCTAGAAAATCGTCTTAGAATCATCAAAATGTGTTTTTTTTTTAAATAATTCTAAGATGATTATATGAAAAACCATCTTAAAATGTCTATATTTTAAGATGGTTTTCTCAAAAAACCTTCTTAAAATTTTCAAAAAATTTTAATTTTTGTTAAAAAGACATTCTAAGAGGATTTCTCATAAAATCATTTTAAAAAGTCTACCCTTCTAAGGTACATTTTTCTAAGACGGTTTTTTATGGAAATATTGTAGAAAGTTTTTTTCTACGATGTTAGCTATGACGACGGTTAATAACCAACGTCGAATGCGTCTTTTAATCGATGTAGAAAGTGCTTTGTCCAATATGTTTACATTGTTAGTGCATAACCATTTTCTTCTTATCTAAATTTCATTTGTTAAAATCAAATTTGATTATGATTTTGGTTGTGTGCTTGAATAAGTATGAAATCTTGTATATAAAACATATAATTATGACTCTAACATGTATAATATTGTAATGTAAATCCAAAATTTGCCAATATGTAGATTCTAAAGTTATAATTAACTATAACTAAAATAATGTTCCCAAACTATAATTACTTGAATCCTTAAATAAAATGAAATGTAATGAAAAGTTGGTAATTTCATAAAGAATCAAGAAATTAAATAAAATACAAATGTAATTGCATGAATTGAAAATAAATGTAGTAAATTGGAAACAATAAATATGAAAAGTAAAAACATATTGAAATTTAAAGGAAATAAAGCTTCAAAGATCTATAGAAAACTTAAATTTCTTAAAATGTAACTTACACACTAAAGTAAATTTGAATAAATAACTTAAAACATGAAGAGATGAGAAGGAAATTATGCAATTAAAAGCGAGTAACTAAAAAGCAAATATATTGCAATGAGTTGTAAATGAAAAGTTAATAAAATGCTTGAAATGTAAATTGAAGATTAAAACAAAAAGGAAGCTAGTGGAAGTAGAATTACAAAAAATTTAAATGACTTGAAATGTAAAGAACTTTAGAAATAAATAGAAGTGAGTAAATGGCTAGAATATTGTAAAGACTTTTATTTAAATGTGGCTGAAAACATACACTTAACTCCTGAATAAGTAGACCAACTATTTTATTCTCATGCACCAAAAAATCATTGCTTTTACACCTTTTTTCAATCTAAATATCATTTGAAAGAACTTTCAAATCTTCATCGAGTCCAAACATTTCCAATGGAGAGCCCCAAATGGAAGAAATCCAACCAAAAGAATGTTATATTTTTGGCATTGGAACAATTCATGTTTCATCAGTTAAGTATGGATACTATATGAGTTTTCATGTCACTATGAGAGATATCCAGATGATCTCCCGATACGTTAACAAATTTAACTTTCCCAACTTCGTCAAGAGCTCTCAAACCTATCCAATCATTAATGTAGATCTTAGTCTACACATAACAAAGATATCAAATGCCTAAATATGAAATATGATAGAACAAACACATGTAAAACAATAAAATAGGGCTGGACTTGGAAGCATGCACTAAAAAGAAAATAGTTAACTGCCATAATATAACATGACAAATAGAAGACAAGATAATGCAATCACTTGGTATGAAACTGCTCATGTGAACATCAGGCCCTGTAGTTATTTTTTTAATTTCAATCATTGAAAGCTATAGCAAGTTCGTTAATTAATAAATAAATAAATCCACACAGTTTATATAAGAATTTTACAGCATCATATTCCTTGAGAAGAACCTATTATGGTATGAACATTTTGTTGAAATATAAACTTGATTTGGGCCTAAATTAATTATTTGGTTCCTTGGACTTAGTTATTTTGGGCTTAAGTAATTATGGGTCATGTTTCTAGAGAATTCTTGTAGTGTTTGGAGTGTCTAGATATTTCTTATGGTTGTAATATTCTCTAGAATACTCTTTGGATCTCTAGAGTTGAGAACTCTCTAGAATTAGTGTGTTTAGAGTTCTCCTTAGAGTAGTATAAATAGAGATGTAATCCTACACATTTGTATCAAGCAAAAATACAAAGTTCTCTCCTCCATAAAGAATTTTCCTTCCTATCAAGTTTCTATTCAAAGTCTCCAATATTCCTAAACATTTTTCCTAAACATAAAAAGCCTTATTTCCAACAAAGTGGTATCAGAGCTTCAAGATCCTCAAAAGATGGCGAATGGAGGTTTTCCTTTCCAAATGCTGATGCTCACAAAGAACAACTATGATAATTGGAGTATCAAGATGAAGGCGCTACTAGGAGCTCAAGATGTGTGGGTTATCGTAGAGAATGGCTTCGAGGAGCAAGATGAAGTCTCGCTAAGCCAAGGTGTAAAGGAGACGTTGAAGGAGTCAAGAAAGAGAGACAAGAAAGCTCTCTTTCTCATTTATCAATCGGTGGATGAAGATACATTTAAGAAGATATCCAACGCAACGACGGCCAAAGAAGCATGGGATAAGCTTCAAACTTGCAACAAAGGAGTTGAGCAGGTAAAAAAGAGTCGTCTTCAAACTCTTAGAGGTGACTTTGAGCGTTTGTTTATGGAGGAGTCCGAGTCAATTTCTGATTATTTTTCTCGAGTATTGGCCGTAGTCAATCAACTTAAAAGAAATGGTGAAGATGTTGATGAGGTGAAGGTCATGGAAAAAATACTTCGAACTTTAAATCCAAGTTTTGACTTCATTGTTACCAACATTGAAGAAAACAAGGATTTAAAGACCATGACTATTGAGCAACTCATGAGTTCCTTACAAGCATACGAAGGAAAACAAAAGAGAAAAATTAAACAAAAGGAGGCTACGGAGCAACTACTACAACTCAACGTAAAGGAAGCAAACTATGCAAATTACAAGAGCCAAAGAGGACGAGGTCGCGGCCAAGATCGTGGACGTGGACGAGGACATGGAGGAGAAGGAAGAGGTGGTTACAACAACCACTCCAACAAATTCAACAATGGAGAAAGAAGTTGGAATCCACAAGTAACAAGAGGTTGTGGAAGAGGAAATTCATGGTCGAGGTATGACAAATCACAAATCAAGTGCTTCAATTGCAACAAGATTGGTCACTACGCATCCGAGTGTAGATTCTCGAAGAAGGTTGAAGAGAAAGCTAACTTTGTAGAAGAAAAAGGCGGAGAAGAAGAAACTTTGCTACTCGTGTGCCAAAACAAATTTGAAGAGAAAAGAAACAAGTGCGGCGATCAAAGCATGTTCGTGGAGATCAATGAAGCGGCAACTGGCGATGTCTCATTTGGAGACGACTCAAAGATACCAGTCAAAGGCAAAGGTAAAATTCTCATACGTTTGAAGAATGGGAGTCATCAATTCATATCCAATGTCTACTATGTGCCTAACATGAAGAATAATATTTTGAGCTTGGGACAATTATTAGAGAAAGGCTATGACATCCATTTGAAAGAACATAGTCTTTTCTTAAGAGATTGTAGACATAACTTGATTGCTAAGGTGCCTATGTCAAAGAATAGAATGTTCCTCTTGAACATTCAAAATGATGTGGCAAAGTGTCTCAAGGCTTGCTATACCGACTCTTCGTGGCTATGGCATCTACGATTCGGTCACCTCAACTTCGACGGTCTAGAACGTTTAGTGAAGAAGGAGATGGTGAGAGGCTTGCCTAGCATCAACCACCCAAACCAACTTTGCGAAGGATGTCTAATTGGGAAGCAATTTCGTAAAAGTTTTCCAAAGGAATCAACAACAAGAGCAACAAAGCCGCTAGAGCTCATACACACCGATGTCTATGGACCAATCAAACCCAATTCATTTGGTAAGAATAAGTACTTTCTCCTCTTTATTGATGATTATTCCAGAAAAACCTGGGTTTATTTCTTGAAGGAGAAATCAGAAGTGTTTGAAAACTTTAAGAAGTTCAAAGCCCTCGTGGAGAAAGAAAGTGGTTTTTCCATCAAGGCCATGAGATCTGATCGAGGAGGAGAGTTCACTTCAAATAAGTTCAACAAATATTGTGAAGACCATGGAATCCGTCGCCCACTGACAGTGCCAAGATCGCCACAACAAAATGGAGTAGCAGAGAGAAAGAACCGGACCATACTTAACATGGTGCGAAGCATGCTCAAGAGTAAGAAGATGCCGAAGGAGTTTTGGGCTGAAGCAGTGGCATGTGCAGTTTACCTAACAAACCGTTCCCTAATAAGAAGCATGCATGAGAAGACACCACAAGAAGCATGGAGTGGAAGGAAGCCCGGGATTTCTCACCTCAAAGTGTTTGGAAGCATTGCCTATACCCATGTTCCAGACGAAAAGAGGACAAAGCTCGATGATAAAAGTGAGAAGTACGTGTTTGTGGGTTACGACTCAAGATCCAAGGGGTACAAGCTCTATAATCCAAATAGTAGAAAGATCATCATAAGTCGCGACGTGGAGTTCGACGAAGAAGATTGTTGGGATTGGAGTGTTCAAGAAGATAAGTATGATTTTCTTCCTTATTTTGAAGAAGATGATGAAATTGAACAACCAATCATAGAGGAACATATTACACCACCTGCCTCACCGACACCAAGGCTGGATGAAACAAGTTCAAGTGAGAGGACACCGCGACTAAGGAGCATTGAAGAGATTTATGAGGTAACCAAAAACCTAAACGACATTAACCTCTTTTGTCTTTTTGGTGATTGTGAGCCTCTAAGCTATCAAGAAGCGGCGGAAAACATAAAGTGGAAAGACGCCATGGACGAAGAAATCAAGTCAATCACGAAGAATGATACGTGGGAACTTACTACACTTCCACGAGGACACAAAGCAATTGGAGTAAGATGGGTGTACAAGGCAAAGAAGAATGCTAAAGGAGAAGTGGAGAGATACAAAGCAAGATTGGTGGCTAAAGGCTATAGTCAAAGACAAGGAATTGACTATGATGAGGTATTTGCTCCTGTTGCTCGTCTTGAAACTATTAGACTGATCATTTCTTTGGCAGCCCAAAATAAATGGAAGATCTATCAAATGGATGTGAAGTCAGCCTTCTTGAATGGTTTTCTCGAAGAAGAAGTCTATATTGAGCAACCACTGGGCTATGAAGTAAAAGTGCAAGAAGAAAAAGTCTCGAAGTTGAAGAAGGCGTTGTACGGTCTCAAGCAAGCACCGAGAGCTTGGAATGTTCGAATCGACAAGTACTTTCAAGACAAGAACTTCATCAAGTGTCCATATGAGCATGCACTCTATATCAAAGCGCAAAGTGGAGATATTTTGATTGTGTGTTTGTATGTAGATGACTTGATCTTTACAGGGAACAATCCAAGCATGTTCAAAGAGTTCAAGAAAGATATGTCAAATGAATTTGAGATGACGGATATGGGGCTCATGGCATATTATCTCGGCATCGAAGTAAAACAAGAAGACAAAGGAATTTTCATCACCCAAGAAGGCTATGCCAAAGAAGTCCTTAAGAAGTTCAAGATGGAGGACGCCAATCCAGTTGGCACCCCGATGGAATGTGGCAGCAAGTTGAGCAAGCATGAAAAAGGAGAGAATGTGGATCCAACTCTTTACAAAAGTTTGGTTAGAAGTTTACGTTACTTGGCATGTACAAGGCCGGATATTCTCTATGCTGTAGGAGTAGTAAGTCGCTACATGGAAGCTCCAACCACAACTCACTTCAAGGCGGCAAAGAGAATCCTTCGATACATCAAAGGTACAACAAACTTTGGCTTGCACTATTACTCTTCTGACAATTATAACATTGTTGGCTATAGTGATAGCGATTGGAGTGGAGACTTGGATGATAGAAAGAGCACTACTGGTTTTGTGTTCTTTATGGGAGATACTGCTTTCACTTGGATATCAAAGAAGCAACCAATAGTCACACTATCAACTTGTGAAGCCGAGTATGTCGCGGCCACATCATGCGTTTGTCATGCAATTTGGCTAAGGAACTTGTTGAAAGAGATAAAAATGCCACAAGAAGAACCTATGGAAATATGTGTTGACAATAAATCAGCACTCGCTTTGGCAAAGAATCTAGTCTTTCATGAAAGAAGTAAGCACATTGACACTCGTTACCACTTCATAAGAGAATGCATTGAGAAGAAGGAGGTAAAGTTGAAGTATGTGATGTCTCAAGATCAAGCTGCCGACATTTTCACAAAGCCACTCAAGTTGGAAACTTTCGTGAAGCTAAGGAGTATGCTTGGAGTCACAAATCAAGTTTAAGGGGGGATGTTGAAATATAAACTTGATTTGGGCCTAAATTAATTATTTGGTTCCTTGGACTTAGTTATTTTGGGCTTAAGTAATTATGGGTCATGTTTCTAGAGAATTCTTGTAGTGTTTGGAGTGTTAGATATTTCTTATGGTTGTAATATTCTCTAGAATACTCTTTGGATCTCTAGAGTTGAGAACTCTCTAGAATTAGTGTGTCTAGAGTTCTCCTTAGAGTAGTATAAATAGAGATGTAATCCTACACATTTGTATCAAGCAAAAATACAAAGTTCTCTCCTTCATAAAGAATTTTCCTTCCTATGAAGTTTCTATTCAAAGTCTCCAATATTCCTAAACACTTTTCCTAAACATAAAAAGCCTTATTTCCAACACATTTGAATATTTCTCCCAATAGTAAGTGGCCAAATCAATGCTTAAGGAGCAAATGTTTTTCGCGAAGGTTGGCTTTTGTGATAGAAAAAGTTCAATTTCTCTGCCCTCAATTTACACTATCTCGGACACTTATATTACCCAACCTTTTTAAAATAAGAATTGCTCGAAAAGAATCAAGATTTGTGAGAGCTGCAGACTGTAGTAGAATAGTGATCAGGCAATGGAGGACAACTAGGTTATTTCTCACTCCAGGCAACTTCTTTTTCAATACTATCATATTAAACAGGGATAATGGTTGATGGCAACCAATAAAATACTGGTTTAGAATGTAGAGACTAAGGGAAATCAAGAAAGCTAGGAGGTTTTATTGAATATTCTCTTCCTATGCTGGATCAGTGGAACTCAAAAGTAAAGAGGAGGAATGGTAGTATGTGAGTTTCAATGTGGCCCTTTGGGCCCTCCATAAAATGTGAGTTTCAATGTTTCTTTTCCTTCTTTGTCTCCTTATAAGACTCTTCAAATTTCTGAATTTCTTTTTCTTCAGAATTTACACCCTCTCTCTACGCTTTCAGATTGACACATCTAGGGCAGGACCATCACTATCCAAATGCATTAGACTCTGGCGTTTTGTTCTGAGTAGAAAGGGATTTCTTCTATCGGCAGGTTTGTATGTTTTTTTTTTTTTTTTGTTAAACGATGAGTAAATGATGATTATGGTTCTAGATGGCATTTGTAGTCTCATTATTTTTCTTTTCTTCTTTTTGGTTGTTGCATGCTCAAACGGAACACATACAATTGGATTCCTTGGCCTCCATTCCTTTTGTGATTTTTTGTGGGTTTAAAATCTAAGTTACAAAATGTTTTTTTGTATTTGAATTTTTCCTTTTCTAGATTTGAATTTGCATCTGATTGTTTTAGGCTTGACTTGTGCCCAGATATGGTATCGATGGTGACCGATTCTTTGTGGACGCATTGTGGCTTTGTAATTTTTCTTCCAATAGTCCGTAGGTGAAATTGGGAATTAGAAGTTTTATTTGTAATTTTCTTCCACTATTTATCTGTTAATTTTATGCTTTACTTCTCTTTATCTATTGCTCAAGTTGGGACCCATATTTAAGAGCCTTTCCTTCAACAACTAAATGGTATTTATCAATCTCTACTTCATTTGAATATGATGAAGTTCAGAGTGTATCAAGAGTCCACTAATCTTATTTTGTCTACTCATTTGTTTTGCAGTTTTTCATAGGGAAAGAGCTCATAAGCACTTGATGGATGATGAAGACGATGAGAATCTAAAGTGCAATCATTCTTCAAGTAACACTACATTTTTTAGTAATTAAATATATGAAAAATGGTGAATCAAGTGTGCAAAGAGTTATTAATATTTTTTCTATCTTTCTTATACATATATACCTGTAGCAGGATTTGAACTTTACAACAAGATTAAAGTTTAATATATCTCTCCCTCATTGAATACAACACCGCTTGGAAACTTTCATCTCCTTTTCTTCCATTTGAATAAAAAAAAATTCACAGTTTGAAGTTTGTACCAGACCATTTTTCTTTGCTACATTATTTCCCTTGCAAATTTGACGTGATAAAAAATGCTTGTAGCCCTGAAGTGCTATTAATTAATTTTTGTTCTCTTAAAGGTTCATATCCATAATTTTGAAATCTTCAGGTAGTAGGATTTGTAATTTGAAATTTATTTCTTATTAATATGATGTTTTTATTTGTTTCGTATGATATGAATTTGGTTGCGGATAAGACATCATCTTCTGTGGAATTTTTTGAATGAGAATGGTCACTGGGGACACTTGGTATGCAGATAGCAGGAAAATCTAGCTGCAACATAACTTAATCTGAATTTTAAGATGGAAACAGTAAGGAATCTCCATAGATTTAATATATTGAAGCAGAATTACGAAGTAAAATTTAATATATGAAATTAAAAGTTCATTCTATCTTTTGAAATTATCTTCTATATTAGTCTTGCTAAATTTTAGTTATGTGGAATTTGGAATATAATGAATGAGCATAAAATTTTATTTCTCTAACTTTTTCTTCAAACTTTATAACCTTAAACTCATGTATTTCAATCTTTTTAGCTACATATTATTTTATGATTATTAAGATTATGCATCCAGCAAAATCAATAATGTTCACGATGCTGTCATGATTTTAAATGCAAGTCCTATTGAGAATGACCATGGAGTTTGTACTTTGTTTCATAATTTTTTTATTCCAAAAGATGCAGCGGTAACATGTAAGATTGAAATTAATTGTTTTTTAAGGTTGAATGACATTTCAATTTTAATATTTTTTAATTCTTTTGTCTACTTATGAATGAAAAAGATTAAAGTTAACATTGAAAATGATCCAAATGTATTTCTTGTTGATAGACTTGTTTTATTGAGTAGATTTTCATGTGTAGCTTGTTCCTATCTATTGTCCAAATGATCCAAATGTATTATTTTCTCTATAAATATTGTGTGGATAGCCTGTTCATGTACCTCTCTTTAGGATTAGGTTTTCTACTTAGTTGTTCTGAATAACTCAGAATAGTTAGCTTAATGTTTTAAGTTGTGGGTTGATCAGTTTTTTCATATTCCTAATATCATTTGGCATCTATTCACTATACTTTATGTAGCAACCTGCTAACTAAAATCCATTGGCTAATTGTAACATCACAAGGAGAAGCCAGTGTATCAGGATGTACCCGGGTGCTGAGTTAATCAATTTTTGCACAGGCTGATGAGTTCCAGGTGGATACACGAGAAGGTACAATTTATGATGCAAAAAGAAGGCTTTGTTTCTAGATATTGAATGACACTGTGATGAATTATTTGATTTGGTTTCATGGGTAAAATTTAAAATTGTTGGCCTTTGATTTCCCATTGTTGCAGGCTTTGCAGCAGCAAGTGTCCAAGGTTTTCAAATACCCATGCATGAATTCAGCCATGTGAGGCCAATTTGGTATGCATTTGAGTTGGTTGTCTGAATTGATCAAGATAGTTAGTCTTTTGCCTTGCAGATTAGTTAACACAGGGGTTTCATGTGACTGATAAGGAGGATGAGACTATGAAACATTTTCTTTTTGCTTTTTTCCTTATACCAATTGAATATATAACAAAAGACAGTTGTAAGTTAGCAAAGCTTACTTTTTCTCTTGGAGAGATGGACTGGATTGAGGCCTATTCCCACCAGATTAGCAGCTCTAATTTATCTGATGTACAACACTTAGTTTATACGGATAATTGAATAAGATCTTGTTAAAGAAACAAAAAAAAACATGCTTTCACTGTTTTTTATAACAATCATGTTCTGGGCTGGCTTGAATTGCATAAATACAAGAGCATTTACCATAACATATACAGATATACCGTTTTATACACGATCAGAAAACGACTGACAGTTTTAAAATCATTTATGCTCTCTGAAACTTTTTTATGGGAGCACATCATATGAAAAATGAAAGTGTGAGAAGGACAATTTTTTATTGATCATATAATTAAAATGAATTCTTAAAATTAAAACTAATTAAAATAATTTAGATATTCATGTATGATAACAAAAAGAAAGAAGATATTTTGGTATCATATTTCATGTCGCAAAAAATGTTATAGATTGGTGAGGATAAAATAATTTTAGTTATCATCGCATACAAATTGCCATTATTTGTTTGAGTTATCGAAGTGCATTTCAATTATGAGAATTTTACCTTATATAAGTTTCAATTGCATTAAACAAAATATAGTTCCCTTATTAAAATGAATTTTTAAATCCTTTATATTATTGTGATCCAACCTTTCAATATTTCAATAAAATTACTTCAGACTTTTCTTTAAATTAT